>NC_072739.1:105682548-105816534 GCF_026930045.1 Uloborus diversus | reverse complement strand
AATTATCGAAATATCCTTTTCGCCTTTTTTTTTTGTTTGTTTTGTTGTATACTATACGCCTTTTTTTTTTTTTTTTTTGTTTATTTGGCGAAACATTTTTAATGGACAGTATTCACCTGACGTCACTGCGGGTAAAAACCCTCACTGCAGTGCATTGTGGGAACTGTAGCAGACGAAAATCCGGCACTACAGCGTATAATAACACTTGCTTTTGTGTGGCTTATAAACTCTTCTTTCTATTTAAAAATGGGAGGTTTTTCACGTTTTTAACTAGGAAACGTTGTAAAAGAATGATGAACGATTCATTTGATACGAAATACTCTCTTTATTATCGTATTTTCACGGGTTTAAGCCTCTTTGGTTCCTTATCAGAAACATGGTGAAAACTCGAATTCTCTTTTTATTTTCCCTGTTTCTCAGTATTTTCCATGCATTCGTAAGTCTTTTCAAGCGTTTAACATGTTCATTATGCCCATGAAGTCCAGTAATCCTTAAATAAAACGAGTTTTTTTAGCACTACTGACACTACGTAATTGGTCAAAATACCCGCAGACGGACAGCTGATGGGACCGTTGCCAAACCGTGAATAAGGTCCATTGAAAAAAAAAAAAAAAAATACTGCTTCACTCCAAAAGGACTGAGGTCCGGTAGCGTGACCGCTTGGCGAGTTAGGCGATAACAATTTTAAGTTTTAAAGCAACTGTAAGTTTAATAAATTGTTTTCGTGAACTGTTTGAATTCCAAAAAAACTTTTGATTTTTTTAACCAAATGAAATATTTACGACTTTTTCTTCTTTTTTTACTGACGATTTTTGAATGAACCATGGGATTTTTTTTTCCTTTTTCGTTACACAGATGGGGTAGCTAATCAATCGGAGTTCGCGTCGCTGCTAAGAGCTGGGTTACGGTAGCGTGATCGCTTGGCGACAAACAATAGAGTTGCATAAGAATTTTACATTTGAACTATTTGATGTCTTTTTTGGTTATTTGTTAAAACATTTCAAATTGCAAATAAAAAACCGCTTCATTCGCTAAAGGGCAAGGTTTCGCGTGGTTGCTTGGCACGTAAAACGCGATGAACTATACAGTTAGACGAATATTTTGTGTTTTGAAGCTACTGTAAATCTTTTCAAATGTTTTGGCAAATAGTTGGAAATTACAAAGAGACTTTATAAAAGGTGTTTTAAAAAAATATCATTTCTCATCAAGGGGGGGGGGGATTTTTTTTTTATTCAACAGACTTCCTTAAAATTAGTACGGGCATCGTCGCGCGGATACTGCTAGTATTGGATATAGAAGGAAGTAAAAAATCATTTGCGTGATTAATAATTAACCTTAAACACAAGAAAAAATGACAAAAATATTCATTTGTAAGATTTTGTTATCAAAAAACAGTACAGAACAGTATTTGATCCTGAGTAAAATCTTTTAGGCCATAGAAAACCACAAAAAGATTTTAAAAAAAAAACATTTAAAAGCTTGTGTAGGAACCATTTCTTCGAGTTGCTACAAATATTCTTGTTTTCATAGATCAGCGTTCGGAACACTTTTGAGTTTCCACTTCCTTCGTAGAACCCCACGAAATTTCAGTAGCAAAAATGAATTGCAGATGTTAATTCAATAAAATTTTCATATTCTTGCAAGGACAAAGTCCATTTTCGTACGTAAAAATAAATTGGATTTTAATTTAAAATTCGTTTTGATACCTTTTCGCTGTTTATTCGGAAAGTACAGATTTAAAGCTTCATGAAGTTTTTTAAATCACTGACATGTGACATCTTTATCGATTTTTTACAAGACAAGACTAATTTGAATCAAAAAGAAGAAAAGTTACGTGGAACCCTTGAGGAATCTCGATGGAACTCTCGGGATTCCACGGAACACAATTTAAGAAACGCTGTCATAGATGAAGCTAGTTCTGGATCTATTCTACCCCATTTTTCTTCGATAGTAGATTTTCAGTTCTTGAATGGGTTGAGATCTGGAGTAGACCATTAGAGACCATTTCAAAGTTTCAACAATATTGACTTGGAACCAATTTTTACTTTCTTCTATATCTAATATATAGAAGAAAGTATTGGATTCGTGCAAATTTTCGAAGGATTCGAACGTTTTGAGGTGTGCTGAGTCCATTGCGACCATTTTTGGAAAATGTCTGTCTGTCTGTGTGTGTGTCACGTATGTGTGTGACCAGTTTTTTGTGGCCGCTCCACAGCAAAAACTACCATGAAATCGAACGAAATTTGGTACACATATGAGCCCCTATGTGAACTTGTGTCCATTGGTTTTTGGCACAAATTCCTCCAAGGAGGTGGAGCAATAGAACGACGTTTCTTGTTTGTACCAGGGCCGTAACCAGACTTTTGTTTCGGGGAGGGTTTTTACCAAATTCATTTGTTGAGAAATCTTTATGATGAACGAAAAGGAATATTTAGAATAGTTTTGAAAATTTTCGGGGGGGGGGGGGGGGTTGAACCCTATAAACCTCCCCCTTGTGTACGGCCCTGATGTGTACTGTTA
The DNA here is from genome assembly GCF_026930045.1 of Uloborus diversus. NCBI lineage: Eukaryota > Metazoa > Arthropoda > Arachnida > Araneae > Uloboridae > Uloborus > Uloborus diversus. The sequence continues at coordinate 105,814,014 of NC_072739.1, read as the reverse complement.
CTCAAATGGATGGTTGCATTCCATTGTTGAAATTTCCAAATTTTCCAGAAATAAATTCAGCATTTGGTAAAAGATGACTTGCGAGGATATTTTGATGCGTTTCTGAATTCATTTTACCTGAAACGAACGCAAATGAACCGTGAGCCTACACCATTGTAAGCAAAGCACCTTTAAGTCATAGCAGAACGTCCACCTAATTTGGTACTTGTAGAATATTTCTTGTTCAGAGCTTCCGAAACTGTGGTCCGTGGAGCCGGTGGGGGTCCGCCGCCAACTTCGGAATAAAATGTTTCAAAAACAAATGATATTGAAATAATGCTTTTGCCTTTGAAAACAAGAATTTTCACCTTTGAAGTATGGAATTTTTATTTGAACACTACTTGCCAAAATCTGGAGCAGGGGTGATTTCGTAAATTTTTTAGTGCCGGAACGCCAATCAGAAATATTTAAATCCTTAGTTGTAAGCAGTTTTATGTGAAAGGGGACCGGAAAAAAAAGTTGGAAAGGCGTTGTGGATTAAATTACCCAAGATATCGTACAGTAATTTGCTCCAAATCTGTTCCGAATGTGTCCCCCCTTAGGATATTTGTTAAATTTAAGCTTCGGTACACACATATTTGAGAACAGATGAAAACAGATTGTGAACAAATTTGACCACTGTAAAATCATTGCTTTCTTTTATAAAATATAATTTTAATAGCTGTTTTTAACTATCAATAAATAGAATGACAGAGCTAAAATTTTTGTTGCAATGAATCTCTGTCCGTTTGTGTCAAGAACAGGGCCTGGATTACTGGATGGGTCAAGTAGGCCATGATGGACCCATGGTTTAACTGTCCCCAAATGGCTAAAATTGTAAGATTTGACTACAGGGGGACCTGAAAAAGTGTCTGGCTAAGACCTCCCGATATCTTAATCGTGCGCTGGTCAATAATGCAAAAAAAAAAAAAAAAAAAAAAAAGGGGGGGGGGGAGTCTTCCCTGATCCTAGACCGTCCATTGAACGACGTCGATCTACAGCTGCCTTAAGAAATTACTGTAAAATATACAGCAAAAACTACTGGTATAATCAAAAGAATGCTCCATAAGTGCTGTAAAAAGTGTCCCAAAGAGGGGGTTTAGTACAGTAAAAATAGGGGTCGGACCCAAACATCCAAAAAAAAAAAAAAAAAAAAGCTAAACCTGGTGCAAATTGTTTATTACACTCCCAATAAGAACAGGTAGAAAGTCCCACCCCATTGTGCGTCGGGTTTTGGAATGGGGGGCATCTAAAAATTGCTGTTTTGGGTATTTTTCCAGAATTTTTAGAGTAAATTTAAAGTGAGAATATTATGTTTTACTAAATTTAAAAGCATGAAATTAAAGGTGTTTGACCCCCAAGACGAATGACATAACCCACCAATGCTACAGAGCCCCCCTATCCCCGTAAAACGAAGCAGTATCCCCGAACCCCCCCCCCCCCTCCATACATTACATATGGAAACATTACTTTATGCTAAGGTAAAGTTAGAAATCGAGTGTGTCCCATCTTCCAAGATCGATGGTGCACCTGCTCTCAAAGCTACAGCACCCCCCCTCCGCCAAATAAAATAAATCCTCACCCCCCCTTTATTTCAAGTAGAAGTATTATTTCATGCAAATCAAAAATGCATTAAATCAGGACTGTCCACCCCATAAGAACAGTAGCTCACCTCCCAAAACGAAATTGTATACTAAAATATTATCCTTCCCCCACCCCCTCTAATGGTGCACATTCGATTAAATGGCCAGAAAAATTACGCTGAACTGTTTTTTGCTTTCAAATGATGTCTTCTAGAGCAGAAGGCTTGGCTGTTGTAATAGGACGCAGATTATATTTCTGTGGTGCTTTCTTTGCACCCATCAAAAATGACACTAGCTTTCCCATACTTACAAATTACCTATACACTGCATTGCTGGCATATTTCCTTGAAGCTTACAGATCATTACCAAAAATATGATCAAGCAGGTATCTTCCATCTATTGGAGATAACCAGTACAAATGGTTGATGAACCTCTCCTCTATCTTGAGGCAAGAGATGGTACTAGTAGACCTGGTAGTTGCTTCTATACAGCATGATTTAGAAAAGAAAATCAATGAAAGCCTACCTAGGATCTTATCTTTAAACGCGTTTTATTCAAAACTTGAAAATGTACACTTACGTCCCTTTGCTTCTCACTGCCTCCCTCATAAATGACACCAGCTGTTCGTTCTGTGATGGTGGATGAACTTTTTGCTTCAGATAATAGCACTTTAACGATACAAGATTTCTTTCCTTCTGAAACCAGATTCATCGAATACTGATGGAGGATGAGCGCATAACTCGTACCAGAAGTTTTCAACAATTTGTTATTCCATCTTTAATGTTCATACCATTCGGTGTAAAAGATGGCTTGGGCTTACACATCTTTACAGATAGTAACTACTCTCGTAACAGAAGCTAAAGACATAACTGCTTACCTCCTTTACAAAGAAATGCCACAAAATTGTTTGCCTTCAATATCCTTTGATGTTACTACCCGAACGTTAAAGGTCTCATTGCAACTCACCTTCATCAGCGAGCAATACCACTACCAACTTAAGAGGGAAGAAACTTCTGGGGGCTTTAGAAACGGATTGTGATTTCCAAACTGGGAGACAAAAAGGTGTAAATATTTGGCATTCTATTGTTGTATTGCTCATTGCTCTCATCAAGACTTTTTCTATCGTTGAATCACTACAGGTTCTAGACCACCTGAAGTTGTCACTGCGTTAGATCTTTGGATAGCTGATGTTTTAGCTGATGTTTGATGTGATCAATGTTTTTTATCGCATAATGTACTTAAAAGTTTGAGATAGTGTTGTAAGTATATGTCTGCATATTTAGCATAATTCACATAACCAGCTGCGTAAAAGAGAGGTAGCTCAGTGTTTGCAAATGAGAACCCCCACCGACTTAGAGGGTGCAGAACTGCAGCATTGCCCGTCTCACTATTGGCAATTTCGGTTTGTCCCCCCCCTTACGGTGATGGCAAAAGATTGTAGAATAGTTGAAGTTTGTTAATCAAGAAGAAGTAGGGAAACTTTGGTCAATTTGGACTTTTTTTTATGCTGCACAGGAATTTTGTTTTCCAACAGGTGTTCCATCTCTCCCCCCCTCCCTGTGAACGCCCCTGCTCACCAACAAACACAACACTGAATTAACTAAAAAATGATCAATGTTAAAAAATGCATAAAATGCTTTGAAAGAAGTGGTGGAAATATTTAGAAATTAGGTGATGAGAAAGTAACACCCTAATTAAAACAAAAATTGTGTTTCCTAAAAGTATACATGTGATTTTAAAAGATGAATCACACACTTATAAAACCAACTTTAATCATTTAGAATATACATTTAAAAGTAACTTTCAAAAACTTGATCTTCCCGTCTGTGAGCAATAATAAACATATTCAAAATACATAACAAAACAATCTCAATACAATAATCACCAGGTTGTTACTAAAATCATAACAAACATAATTAATCATCACAGTTCAATTGAAATTCCATCTACTTAAAAATTTAATATCTATTTGAGCAGTAAAAATAATTAACAAAACCATTTCACTCATTTCATGGTTGTTTTAAAATAACCATAGTAGTAATTTCTTCGAATAGAGAACATAGTAAGTCACTAATGTCTCTAAAATAGAGTGCCATTTAAAGGAAAAAAGTGAAGAAATTAATAAGGTTAAAAGACAAGTGAAAAATATATTGTTAAATATTTTACAGGATTTTGTTTCTGTAATGAATGCTATTTTACAGATGAGGAATTGGTAACATAATTTATAGGAAAGCATTTGGAATTAAAACATGATTACAGCACTTAAAATCTGTTAATATATTTACACTGAACTCTCAGTTATCGATGTAATGAATATATGTAAAGTTTAAAAAAACCACTTGACTGTCTGATTTTTGTGTATTTTCTGTGCATTAAAAAAAAAAAACTTTAAATATCATTGAAGTAGCAGCGGTGAATTTCCTCACAAAAGAATGCTAATGCCGTGTATTACCTAAGTTAATCCTCGGTATTAGGCAGTACCTAAAACTGGCATTGTTAACTTTTCAATTTCATTAATAATCATTAAAAAAAAAAAAAAAAAAAAACCTTCAAAAATAGTCACTTTTTATCCAATTGCCTGTCATTAAGAGACATTTGTAAATAAAATTAATACATATGATTAACCGAAATTTCTATTAACCGAGCTGATAATGAAGTCTTTTTTTTTTTTTGTAAATAGGTAAGCCCTAAGAAAGACAAGGTGTTTTATTTCTCTGTTTTTCAAATGTTTTATTTCTTCTTTTTTTACATAATGTAAATGTAATATAATGATACATTTTCAGTTTGAAAGTAAAATTATTTTCTTGAAATTTGAGTTTTTTTAACGCATTTCTCAATGTTTAACTTGACGTTGTAAAAAAAATTAAAAAAAATCAGTTGACTTTCTAAAACTTACTACAAGTTATTATCCTATTTTAGATTTTTAACTGTAAAACATTACTTTTTTGTGTTTATTTTCATCTTTTAAAATTTTTCTATTTTGCTTTCAATTACATTTTAAAAATTTACATTTCTGACATTTTATAAAGTTTCTACTAACCAAGATTTCTGTAATTTGAGGCACTAGCTGTCCCAATTCGTTGCATTGCGATTCTTGGATAAGTTGAGTCATATCTATCACTTCACATAATGTAGGCAATGTAAAAAAAGTACAGCATGACAAAGTTTGATATATTCCCACTGTTCAAAATAATTTGCATTTTATGAAATTTGTCGCCATTTGTCCTCATTTTTTATTTAAAGGTTTTCTATTCATCAATTTCTATGTCTACCTTCTCTTTAAAAATGCATTTAAAAGCAAAAAGTGTAATTTTCAATCATTTTCAGACATTAGGCACCCTAAAAGTTATGAGAGAAAGCTCAAATTCTGATAATTTTCAGCAATCAGACCCAGTAAATAAATTTTCAGATGTAACTTAACGCTTGAAAGTATCTCTTAGTCATGCATCAGTAAAATTTTAATTGTACTTTTTTTCTCCTGTCCTCTTTGTTTTTCAAAGATAATCTTTCGCAAAATGCTGATCTAGTGTCTTTATTCCCCAAAAATATTATTTGAATGAGATAGAAAAAATCATTTAAAAATGAGGGGGAAAACAATCTTGACTCATGAAAGTTTAAAAAAGTAAAAAATATCATTTATGTACATTTTGTTTCGTTTTGCTTCATTTTTGTTAACCTTTTTTCTTAATAGCAAGTTAATTTTTTGAAAGAAAACTGCTCTGAATTTTGTCGACATTTTTTTCTGTTATTTAATTACCAATAAGCTTATATAACATTAGGTTCTGAATTTCATATACAGGGCGAGTCTAAACTCTTGGGCAAAACTGTAAGGGGTTTTAGAGGTCATGATAAGATCATGTGGGATTATGTGGAACACATGGTTCTAAATGCAATGCTGACGTGTTACATGCACGTAAAACCGCAAACTGATGAATGCGAACAGGTCAAAAATTTACTACACAAAGACAATTTTACACCACATTTTAATTTTTGAGACATATTTAGAATTGTTGTTAAAAGTTACGGCCTGTAATAGCTCTAATACACACCTCGCAACTCCTAACAAAGGTGCTGTGATTGATAAAAGTTTGTTAAAATGGATTGTTATAGCAATAACTAGTTCTTTGTCATTGCGACCCATGTATTATAGCTGCGGGCTGAAAATTTCAGCTGCTTTAAACCTTTCTTAAAAACTAACATTTTGTATAAAATCATCTTTCTGTCAGTACTTTGTGACCTGTTTTCATCCATAAGCTTCTGGCTTTGTGTGCATGTAGCACACCAGCATTGCATTTGTGACCATACATTCTGATATGTGACTCTGGCTTCTTATCCAACCCTCTAACACAAATTCAAGTTTTGTCCAAGAGCTTAGATTCACGCTGTATACAACTCTGTGATATCTCACTTGTGCATCTTTTTTTGGTCATCGCTTGTTGTAAGTTGCAAGTGAGAGATGATTGTAGGAGGGATCAGAGGTATCCAATGACATCTTTAACATAATCAGCTATCAGAGTGATAAATAAATAATTATTTATCCTGCCTGAGTATTCTTTTCCTTAATATTAAACTAAGTAGTTGTATAAATATATCACATGAGTATTCTGTCTGTGGAGTCTAGTTTTTTTGCAGTTTAAGGCCACAACCTTGGGAGAAGAAGAGCAGAAGGCTTTTTAAATTGTTGTCACTGACGCTCATGAACCATAAACTTCAGATTCCTCAATTGGCTTGAACTCATAGTTACCACGCCCATCCATGTATAAAGTGTACTAAAATGTAAAGAAAATGGCATTATTGAAGAAACATATGCTCAAAACATTAATTTAAAAATAAGTAAAATTATTTCCAAGTAACAGTCTTTCATAGATAAACATGCAGAGCAATTTACAGCTTTTTAACTGTTTTAAAAAAACCAGGATTTTAATGAATTATAATTGTCATGACTTTAGTACAGCATTTCCATTTCAAAGCTGTTTCTCCCTTCATTTTTTTAAGATTAAAGGCTATAAGAAAACAATAATTTTCATTAAAAGGTTTATAGTCTGAACAATTATCTCAAAGACAACGGAAGCAGTGAGAAGCAAAGAGATGCAAGGGGACTTTTTAAAGTTTTGAGTAAAACTTGTGCAATCAAATCATAGGTAGGCTTTCATTGAAACGTTTTCTTAAATTATGCTGCAAGCAGCATCTGTCAGGGCTATTATTACCACATCCTGCCTCTTGTGCTGTTATGTCATTAAATATTTGGGGGAACATGCCTTTTTATAGGACAGATGTCAAGGTGGATGAATTTTACTAGGCCTAAAAAAGTCCGTTTTGATTTAAGTCCGACTGTCAGAAGATGACACTTGATCACGCCTGATTTCAGAAGCGTGCATTTTCATGAAAGGGTGATACATAGAGGAAAATTGAAGAACGGAATTCACAAATGTGGTAATGGTTCTGGAGCTTGAATACGTCATCTTGGAATTTAAGGAATTAGCCAAGGAGGTAAAAAGATTTCAGTTTTGTGTGATCAAGGCAGATGCCTCACGGGACAGGTCATATTCAAGTAAATGGGTGGGTTTTGGTTTTATCTTTTCCAGCAGCCATTGGTCAGAGATGACAACACTTCTTATAGTTAACTTGAATTGAAAATTGGCAAGAGTAAGGTAGCAATAAAGAACGCAAAGCTCATGGGCATGGGCAGATCCAGGAAGGGGTCACGGGGGCCATGGCCCCCTCCGAGAAAATATCAAGAATAGTTAAAATCCCCTTTTTTGAGCAAAAAGGCAAATAATTTCTCTTATAATGCATACAAAGTATAACAATAGGGAAAAAAATGAGGGGGGGGGGGCATGAGAAAGTTTCAAAAATAGTTAAAAAGCTGTTTTAGAGCTAAACATTAAAAAATCCTTATTATTCCTCGAAGCTTAACATGAATATAAAAACAATGCCGAAGAGTCATAAACTCACACTGAGGAAGTTTCAAGTAGTTTTTTGAAACCCTCTTTCCTAGCTTAAAATGAAAAAAATCAAATCAATTTTTTTTCGTTCTAAGTGGACCTACGAAACTCTACAAACCCTAACCTTACCAAAGATAGTCTAAAATGCGATTAAAAGTCTATAAATTAGAAAAATTTCCTGGGATGTGCATTTTAATCTCTCCTCCCCTTAACATCACCAAAAATAGTCTAAAACAGCATTTTTTAAGCTTTAATTTCCAGGGAAGTGCTCCAACCCTCTTCTCCCCCTACCATTACCAAAGATAATTAGAATGCATCTTAAAGACTGTAATTGTAAATTAGAAAAATTTCTTGGAGTGGGCCCTCGAATCTCTCTTCCACAAATCATCATGAAAAGATCGTATTAAACTGAGTTTTTGGCTCTTCAATTGCAAAAACAATCTGCTGAGGAACCCCCAAACCTCCCTCTTCTTAACATTATTGGAGATAATGCGTGCATTTTTAAAGTTCCAATTTCAAAAAATAGGCGGGGGAATGGAGTCGCATCTGAGTCCTTAATATTACGAAAGACACTTAAAATGAATTTCTAAGATTACAAATCGGAAAAAATTCCTTAGATGGGCCCTCAAATCTCTCCTCCCTCTAACATCATCAAAGATCATCTAAAACTGCATTCTTAGAGCTACAATTTCAAAAAATAGACAGGGGAGTGCCACCAAATCTCTTCTCCCCAAACATTACCAAAGATCGTCCAAAATGCGTTTTTAAGACTACAAATTCCAAAAATTTCCGGAGTAGAACCCCCCCTCTCCCTTTACTTCGGAGTTAATATTATACTTACGGTTGGTTTATATAGGCTTTCTCTTAATTCAGAAGTCCTATACAATCGCCTTAGAACAAACAGTACTGAACACAGTGATACCACTTTGAGGTGACGATATATGCACATGTTTATCACAAAAAGAGGAAGATTATTGAAAGGGTTACAGCCTTTATTTTAAACTTGTGTCGCTAAATAAAAAATTCCTTAAAAAATGATCTAGTCAAAGGTGGGCTATATTAATATTTGTAATATTCAAAAATTTCCAAAGCATTTTTCTAAATGGCCTCCGCCAAGAATTCTGTCTGGATCCGCCCCTGCTCATGGGTGGCTGGCACACCAAAAAAAAGTGGGAAGTTAAAAGAAGTGTAGGTGTTAGGGGTTGTGGATGCTAAAACTGATTTTTTTTTTTTTGCTAAAATTGCTAGCTTTTAATAAAATTGATTTAATAACTTCTAAAAATGTAGGATACAGCATCAAAAATCGGGATGGATGGCCACAGCAGGCTTTCCACTTCTGTTTTAAAGTTCCATTCTCATGAAATAAAGTGATAAAAGGTCATTTGTTTGGAATTTTTAGTTTTTACTTTCGTGAAATAAATAAATCCACCCTATAAAAAATCCTTTTAAATCAACTCTTAATTTTTAATTCTGAAAAGTGAGGAGGCAGTCCCCCCCCTTCCCCCCCCCAAGCCGCCTATGGTAAAGCTCATTGTCATTTGTATTTTTTCACCAACTCAATGCATTTATTGCTGCAGCTTAAACATTTCAGGTCTAAACAATCACAAAACGAAAATATATTAGGAGCACATTTTTCCCCAGTTCAACTGGTTGCAAACACCTTAAGTATTAATTATTAAAACTACGTACGTCATTTTTAATAATACAAATAAACATCAACAGACTTCAATCTGCAAACAGCAAGTAAAGACTTTAATTATTTCACTCAAGATATTTACAACCGTCTCAATTGAAATAAATTATAAAATAATAAAATAAATGCTGCAGGAGCTAAATTAAAAATAATTTGCAACAATATTGCCCCTTTTTTGTTCTCATAGAACTATTTCTTGATTTATAAAACTTATTCAAAAAACATTACTATCACCAAAAAACACTAAACTTATTTTTTTTTTGGCATGTGTCTTTTCTTCCTTCTATATGTATTTTAAGGAATGAACTCATTTTTTCAAATGACTGAATGGTGCCATTTGTTTGCGGTTGGATTATAATTATAGTAGCTTTAATTCAAAACATTGACATTAATTATTTTTTTGTTGTTCTGGAGGCAGTTTGAAATTAATTTACATTAAGTTTGCAATATTTTTACAATAGTATACCAAATATCACTGTGGTTTGCATCCATAACCCCTTGACATTCGCTTGTTTTACAATACTTAACGTTACCTTCGCGTAGCATTTTTCTTGTTCATGAGCATAAAAAAAAGAAAAACATATTGTTAGTGAAATAAATGTAAGAGAATTTTTTTTTACTTAATCATCAATTTTTTCGGGAAAAACTGTCAAGTATCATGAACACAGATGCTTTACTATAACTACGTCTAAATTTTTTTTAATAAAGAATTTTGAAAAGTTTTTAACCTCCCAAAATATGCAGGTCACTTTTATTGGAAACACACATAACACAAAAGGAACAAAAGTCTTCCCTCAAGGTTAAATTAATGGACTAAGAAGAAAAATATCTCATATCATAAATGAACTTGATACATATTACCTGTAGTGATGTGCCGGATCGTCAAAAAAGTAGATCCGCGGATACGGATCATTAGTGTCAAGATCCGCGGATACGGATACGGATCTCATTTTTTTTTTAAAAACCCAATTCAACTATTTAAGTGTTTAATTTCTTACGGAAGGTATTCCCGTCAGAATAATAACACTGCTTCTTCAAAAAATGTCATGTACGGCGAAAATATAATCAAGACTCTGATTTACTCTTTAAAGAAATCTCCGTTAAAATTTAGGGAAAGTTGGAAGGAATGGGTCAACGCTGCATTAATGCTTAAATAGAATGTAAAAAATTATTTCTAGCTTGCTCGGTAGATGTAGGATACAGGAGCAAGAGTGTAAAGCTGCTACTGGACAGGCTAGAAATAATTTTTTGCATTTTATTTCAGCATAAATGCAGCGCTGACCCATTCCACCCAACTTACTCCGACTGACATCTCCCCCAAGGGCCCCCTGTACCTGTCATTGTGATGACTAACCAGATGGGGGATCCTCGGGAAGACTCCGACTGACAGAATAACAGAGCCGGAAACACATTTACAAACAGTAAATAGAGAATTTAGTCTCACTTTTTTTGTAGAATGCCTAGTATAGAAACTAATATTAAACTAAAATTAAAAAAAAAAAAAACATGTCCCAGAGGGTCAACCTGATATTGAGATGGATTTCGCGGGTCAGAACACACATTGTTAACAAATAAGAACTGACAGCGGATAGAAATTTTAAATCATGGAGCTTTTTCTCCTTATCTGACTACGAATTAGCTACTGATCACGCGTATAAAGGCTTTGAATTGCATTTAAAATTTCCTTAACAAGATTATAACTTTTACTGTATATAACTTGGAAGTTCCAAACAAATATCAAACGCAGAAAACTTAGTTCGTTCAATTTGGGGCCAATATTTTTAACATACAGGTAAGTTTTTACTACCATAATTCCGAAAAACGTTAAGTTGTTTTTTATTAATATTTCTGGTAATTAAAGTTTTGCAAAAACGAGGCCAAGCTAAGAACACTTTCGATCAAATCACCTTTTGAACGAAAAAAGAACTATCAAAATCGGTTCATCTGTTTAGGAGCTACGATGCCACAAATAGACACAGATAAACTTTTAAAACTTATTATCCATTTCTTTTTGCAACGGGGGGTACAAATTGGCTTCTGAAATGATACCTTATAATTTAAACAGGGAACAAAACCTAATTTAAACGGAATTTAAGAGTCCTTTATTCAAATAAGGAATTTTTAGAATAGAAAAGATCCGTTTAAGATCCGTCAAAAAAGTAGCGGATACGGACACAGATTTTTATTTTCCCTCGGATATCCACGAATACGGATACGGATATCCGGAACATCACTAATTACCTGTAACCTGACTTTCATCTTCAAACATTCGGCAGAAAATTTTAGTGAGGCTTTTTGAAAAATGTCACACATGTAACGCACCTGAATTGTTTTCATTATAAAATCATTTTTAAGGGAAAAAGTACTTTACATAATTCAACTAAAACTATTGTGTGCTGGCACTGAAACGTAGAAAAAAATTATTTATGGAATACTTACTTGGTATACCAAGACACATGCACAAAATATACAGTTCATTTACCTTTTAAAACTTCACAAGAAATAACAAAATAATATGAGGTACAACTTATTTTCAGATTTTCCGAGTCACACATGTAATGCTGCATTTAAAATTTTATTAAAAAAATTAGAATTTTCATATGAAAAAAAAAATTGCCACCTAAAAACTTTTACATATGTTTTGTTACTCCAATGGAAACTATTAAGAAATACTTTTAAAACATCATATTGGTTTTTATTGCTTTTTGCAAAAGAAATGGTGTCAAAAAGTCACACACGTAACGCTGGAATATCCCAACTACTCTCAATTTGCCTCTATTTCCTTATTGTTCCCAGAAGAAATTTTGGCCTCGAGGTAAAAAGGATCAATCTGATAGAAAATTATTTCTTGTCTTCAAGGCTCCATCACTTGCTATAGACATTGTTACAGATAACACTGAAAAATGATGTCCTCATATACATAACATAACAATTTCAGTTTCTCTTCTACAAAATGAGGACCATTATGCATGCATTAAGACCACAGATGGGGAAAAGATTTCTTGCGGGCTTCAATTCTACGACTATAAAACTATTTTATACATGCTACTGCTTTTAAAATTAAAAAACAAACTTACCTCATGGTGTTTCCACAAGGATTTTCTGTGTGAAACTGTAAATAATGTTATTCCCATCTGAAACAAATGTGTACTTCAAACTTAGTTTATGATTTTAAAAAAAGATATTAAAAAATACAGAACTAAAAGATGAAAAATAAAAACAAAGCAGGGGAAAAAAATGTGAAAAAACCACTTCCCTTTTTTTTTCATTTTAAAATTACTATATGTTTATAAAATTTTACGTTTGGTTTAAATTGAGAGATTTTTGATACATGCCTTAGAAAAAAATCAAAAAGAGTTGCAATTCTGCTCAAACTTTACCAATCATTATCATATAAATATTGTGTTAAAGTGTTATAATAGAAAATGCTGGAAACTGAACATTATGATTTTAGTTTACGGTCCCACAAGAGGTAGAACAATAAAAAAATAACTAAATAATAATAAAGGTATGAAAGAAGGAATGCTTAATACCTCATAAAAATTTTTCAAAAGCATATGAGTCAAAGATAAACTATAAAGTTAATTCATTGAATACTTTGAAAACAAAATTACGAATGAAGGGTTGCAAAACAAGATAAATGTGTTGCTATGTCTCTTCCTAATAATTTTTGGAGGAATTCAGTTTGAAACTTTTATTTTCTAATTTAAAATTTTCAATCAAGATATTTCATTTTTATAATTCCACTTTTTGATTTGAGCATTTTTTCATTCAACTTTGAACAGCTAAGAAAAACTTAATGATAGATTCTACAGGTAAATTTGCATTCTTCTTCAAATTTTGATCCAGCAACAAGTTTGTGTGGGAAATTTTTAATCAAGAAGAGCTTTTGATATAAAACACAGTTTTTTTTTTGTTTCATTATTTAAAGCTTTTTTTAAACAATAAAACATTCATAACATTAGCACGTATGGGAGAAATTTGAAGTTCTTTATCAACATTTATTTTTTTTAATGAAGAAAACTGTAGAGATTCTGAATAGTTTTTTGCTCTAAGAAATCAAAGAAAAGTGATTAGCAAAAAAAAAAATATTTTTTCCCAAAGACAGATTGTATAAAATGTTTAAATGATTAATTGATTGAATGATCTGGATCAGTAAATTTAAAATTCTTTTTCACATATATACAAACAAAAAAAGAGGAGGGGTGGGATGCAGTTTTGATAAATGATTATTGAGATGCATATCTTTAAATTTTATTCTTATGTTTTAAATATTTTTTAGGTTGGCAATCAATTTAACATAAAACACTAACCTACAATATTCGGGTTGTGTTATAGTTTTTAAATTTTGGTAAGAGATCCTTACATTTTATACATTTTTTATGTATTTTTGTCCATTGATTAGCATCTGTTTTCAATTTCTTTTATTGAAAACATTAAAGTACAGCAATAGTTACTAAACAAAAAATAATGAAAAAAAAAAAATAAACAGATTAAAAGGTGCCCAATGTTTTTCTTCTTCAAAAAGTATAAAGACAGTAAAAAGATGTGATTTGTATTATTTGGAAAATTAAATGGTGATACATGTATTAATCAAAAAATAATACTCTTTCTTCAAGAAAAAAAAATTCAAAATTTGATTAAGTTTGGAAAGCAAACATATTGAAAGTCTTAATCATGTAAATAAAATACATAATTTGTATTTTGAACATGTAATAACAAAAACAACATAGGATGTTAGTCAAGCAAAAATTAATTTTTAGTTTATTTACACAGGAGAAAATTTTATACCTCTCTACAGTACTGATACATAGATCCTTCAACGTCAACACTAACAGCACTTGTGCATTCATCTAAGATAGCGAATTGTGGGCGATGGTAAAAAAGCCTTGCCATCTAAGAATAAAATTTGGTCAAATTTAAAAAAAAAAGAACTACACATACATTTTTTAAAAAGTTAATTAAAGTTGAGTAGATTATCAAAAGCTAGAACATTTCAGTTAAAACACTTAGTGACAATCTAAATACAGCCCAAGCTCGTTTAAAAACAAATTTCACAATAATAATAAATACATACATGATGTACAATAAGACTATCAAGAAGAAAATGGGAGTTTTAGATAAAAGTAATTTACACATTAAATAGGAAGAAAAATACAAGTGGCTTTATGCACCCCATTAAAAATAATGATTACTGAATTCCCGAGACTTATTAAAAAAAGAAATTTCTGATGAATTCTAAGGTCCAACATAGGTTTCAGTCAATATTTGTTTCCTGTGATTGACATCAGATTGTCAGACTATTTTTAAAAAAATACTTAAAAATTATCACTGACAATTTAATAAATAAAGAAAATTGATTATAAACAAAAACATTATACAATAATCAAAATGCATTGGAAACACACATGTTTCAACAGATGTTCTGAACCAACAGCTTTACTTAGTGATTGTCGCGCCATCTCAATGAGGTACACGCAACCATAGATAATGAGAAAGAAAAAAAGTGCATGAGCGAATTTTCATCACACAAACAAATTATGTCAATTCCTTCACACAAAGAGATACAGTACCAAAATTTCAAAGACCTAGCATAAAAAGTTCACTTCAAAAAAAAAAAAAAAAAAAGACACACACACATTTATAATATTCAAAACATATGAATTATTAGAAGAAATAGCAATGCACAGTATATAACCAATAAGAGTTAATTCACCTATTTGCTTTATAATTTTTTTTTTTGGAGGGAGAGGGGGGGGGGGGGGTAGTATTTTTAAAAAACATTCATGGTACATTACATGTATTTTTGGTTTGTTATGTAGGATTCATTATCAAAAAAAAAAAAAAAAAAATTATGAAACTTCATTGTATAAAATTTGAATAACTTAGTGAGTATGTAGTGAAGTAAAAAAAAGTAATTTTTTTTTATTTACATTCAAGTTATGAAAGTTTTTTTAAAAGGCACAGCTTTTAAATCAAACAGGCAAATGTAAAACAAATTTTAAAGATTTGACTTAATTTGATAAATTTAATTCAAAAACATTATTTATCACAATAGGCTATCAATGTTTTATTAAGATAATTTAATATTTGAAACATGATAAAAATTTATTTTTGTTTAACCAAAATAATATTTAAAAGTTATTTGGAGAAAATACTCTTTTTTCGCCATTTGACATTGATGATATTCAAAAATATATAATACTTTCCCGAAGTCTATCACTGGATATACCTTGAACATGTTACCTTTAAATATGCTGAGCAAATCGGAATCTTTTGAATTTTCTATTGCAATGCCACATTTTCAACTTACATGCACATGAGTTTTAAAAAAGGACTGCTTTTCAAATTGAATTAAAAAAAACGAGCTGATGTATGCATTGCATAACTTTCTTTTACACCAATTTAATGTCATTTCTCTATTATTGCAATTTTAGTATGATTCACTTTCTAACTCTCTAAATATCTCCAACAATGGCCACATTGAAACCAGATTTTAAAAAAAATAAAAAAAAAATTGCCAAATTTGTCGCCAAGTTGGTGACCAAAAGACTGGCGATATATCGCCAAGTGTCCGCCAAATTATAACACCACTTGAGTTCGCATCAAAACTAACAATGAATTCCCCCCAAAAAGGTGCAAAAGACCCCTTTAGAAACACCCGAATGCAACCGAAAAAAGAGGTGCACAACTAGACCCCACTAGGAGTCTACGTACCAAGTTTCAACTTTCTAGGACATACCATTCTTGAGTTATGCAACATACATACACACATACATACGTACGTACATGCAGACGTCACAAGAAAACTCGTTTTAATTAACTCGGGGAAACTTCAAAATGGATATTTCGGGCGTCTATACGTTCTTAGGTACATATGTACGTGCGGTCGGGTAGGAAAAAAAACTCAACATTCATTTGGGGGTGAGCAAAATGGAAATTAAGGCCGATTTTTTAATGAAAATTTTTTCGCGAATACAATACTTCCTTTTTTGTAAAAAAAAGTAAAAAAAAAAAAAAAAACAATAATTCAGTACAAGTTGAAACATATGCAATAGCACTTACAGCAACTCTTTGCTTTTCTCCTCCACTAAGCAAGTCCATCCAGTCCTTAAAGAAATCCATAAGTCATTTACTTATTTTTTGAAAATTTCATACACAAGAAGTAAAAAGTAGTAAAATTAAAAAGTAAAATAACATAGAAATTGATTATTTAGTTAATGTAAATCCCAGCTTATTTTCCAAACATGGTTTTTCAAATTTATATATATATTACATCTATAGTATATTGTAAAGCTTGATTTAGCTGGTAAATTTTAATTAATGCTTTCTTAAAATACAATATTGTCATTCCACTTGTTCTTGCTTCAAAATATTTATCAAAAAAAAAAAAAAAAAGAAGAAAACAACATTCAAAGTTACATTATTGAACAGTAATACTCACCCTAATTGAATTCCAATCTCCTTCCCTCTCCAATAAATACGTTAACTGTACCTAAATTTTATAAACAGCAAAATATCAAAAGAGGGTCATAAAATTGAAGTCAAACAATTTTGTTGAACAAAAACATAGTTTTACATAGATACATTACATTTTAAATGAGTTTAAGGCACTTGATGATAGTGTTTCTGAAACTAAAATATGATAAATTACATTTGAATTTAATGTAAAAAAAAAAAGTACACATTTGTGTGTGTCCGAGGTCATGCATAAGTTCACCTCCCTACTTTTAGGGTGAAAATCAGAAAAAAATTGAAAACCTGCATGTAAGTCAAGCCTTTGCTTTCTGGAAAAATCAAGAGATTTTGTGGTAGTTTTTGAAAAGAAAAATTATAGGGTCTGGTGGGGTAAAGTGGTCATAAAATCATAGGTTTTCAAATTATGTGAATAATAGATACAATAAATTCTTTAAACATTTAAACTTTTTTTGTTTTTATTTTACATTGCATTATTAAGGAACACAGTACATTGAGTTTTAGGAAAATAAATATTGATTTAAGTAGTTTTATAACACTTTCTTTTCCCTTTGTATTTATGACCACTTTACCCCATGGGGTGGGGGAAAGTGGTTATAGCATGGGGTAAAGTGGTCATAGTTAAAAATAGATGCAAAACCATTTAAAACAACCCTAATATATGTATATTTTGGTTATTTTTATAGTTACAAGTATATGCACAAGCATATGTGTGTATACACGAGTATATACGTGTCGTGTAAACATTAGTAAACACGTTCATATATGAATAGATACATGTGTGCATCAGATACATGCATGCACGTGCCTACTCAAGTATATACGTGTATACACGAGTATATAAGCATGTATACGTGATTACCTACAGGAGTGTGTACGTGTCTACACGAGTATATACGTATCACGTGAATATACGTGTCACGTGTACGTACGGGAACATACACGTGTAAACGAATATCATATGAGTGTATGCACTTGTATTTCAAGTACATACGTGCATACCTGAGTATATACGTGTACAGTAGACATATACACGCATATATAAGTGTATATACACACATATACGGGTATACACGAGTTAATTCGTGGATACATCTAGTGCGTGTTTGGTACATGTCTACACACACACACACATTATATATATATATATATATATATATATATATATATATATATATATATATATATATAATTCTTTTTGTGAAGCACGAGTATATACGTATGTACGTGCAAACACGATTATGTCCTGTATAAACGTATATAAGTATATTTACGTGTATTCACCAGTACATGTGTGCCTGCAGAATGAGCAAAAGCTCTTGAGCAAAAATCTAAGGAGTGTGAAAGGGGAGGATAAGAAGCAAAGATTTATAAGGAACTTACGTTCGCTGAAGCACTACATGCACACAAAGCCAGAAACTGATGGATGTAAACAAATCGCAATTTTGTTACACAAAGATGATTTTAACCAACATTTTAGTTTTTAAGAAATATATAGAGCAGTTGGTAAAAGTTACATCCTGTAGTAGCTCAAATACAAGCATCGCAACAAAGGCGCAGCGACAGATGAAACTTTTTCAAAAGTATCGTTATTGCAAGAGAGTGCTTTGTGATTGCGACGCACATGTATTACAGTAGCAGGCCGCAAATTCATCAATCGCTTTAAAACTTTCTTGAGACCTACAATGTTGTGTTAAATTTTCTTTGTATAATATATAAATTTGTGACCTGTTTTGCATCCATTAGTTTCTGGCTTTGCGTGCATGTAGCGCGTCAGCATTGTGTATGTGACCATATGTTCCTTATGATTCTTTCTTCTTATCCTCCCCTCTAATACATTTTAATAATTTGCCTAAGCGTTTAAACTCACCCTGTTTACTTGTATATCATATACTTGTATGTAAGTGTATACTTGAGTACGTGGGCGTATATTCGTTTCTACCTGAGTATATAAGTGTTTATACATATACGAGTATAAGCGAGTATGTACGTGTATAGTCGAATGTATACCTGTATAGATTAAAAATACTTGAGATACTCATATACGTTTTTATTGGTGCATTTATGTGAATACGTCAATATACGTCCCTACACGAGTATATGCATATGCATATACTCGTAAATTTAACCTCGTTTAGTGTAAAACAATACATATTAAGTGAAATTACTATTTTAATTTATATCTTACTTATACTTAACGATTAAGTGGCCTTAGATGAACAATAATTGTTAAGCCTAGTATTATGACCACTTTACCCCATCTTACTTAAACTGTTCTAAAAAATTATCTAAAAGAGATTCAGCTAAGTGGTAATGAGTAAGAGTCCTTGAGACATGTAGGAAGCTTCCTATGCAGTCAATCTGTTCATAATTCTAACAAACAAAATTTCCCAAGGAAGTTAAAAGAGGTGTTTAGATTTTAAATCTTTTCATATTCACACAAAATATTTTTTTTCACCAAATGAAATTTTGCCACTTGCAAAATTTTGTATTCAAAATAGAGTTTCCAACTGCCCTACTCTATAGTAAAATTTTCACATTCATTCAAACATTTATTTCCAAGCTATAGCCATTTATTTCACGAATGACCACTTTACCCCATTGACCACTTTCCCCCACCAGACCCTATATAAAAGAAGGAAAATCAAATGTAATAAACCTGCTTGAAATCAAAGATGCCTGATTTTTATACTTGTACAGAAGTTTTTGTTCCTGGGATTGCGATTATTGTAAAGGGTATATTTTCATCATTACCAATTCTCTTAATTGTTGATTTTAATTTGAATTAAAATCAATATCATTTTATGTTGTAGCATATTGCATTTTTTTTTAATGAGCATTAATTTAACATGAACAAATAACGGACAAATTCATGAATATGGTGCTTCCCTCTTTTTTTTAGTAGTCAGTCTTTAACTGTAATTATTAAGATGAAATTTTACAGTCTGACCATGTAGCATTGTAACAGAATGTGTTTGAACATTTATTTCTTTAGCGTTTGCCTTAAAGGGTTGGACTAAAATCGGGAAAATGTTCAATTTTCTAAGTGCTTTTTCTCCAAGAATTGTTCAGGGAAAATTTTTGGAAGTTCAACCCTGCATATAAGTCGACCCTCCTACTTTTAACTTTAATTTCTCTACTAAATTTCTCGACTTATAAGCGAGTATATATGGTAGATGTACAAATTTTCTATATAATAGAGCAAATAAAGCTTGGAACTAATTCAGAAATTTCTGAAATGTGTTAATAAAAATAAATACCATTTCTAAAAAGAACTCCAAATCATAATCTGTCTTCCCTTTTCTTTTCATATCTTCAAGACTATCTGGGTAGATAATTTGATCCCTAAATGTTCCGAGAGTCATATAGGGTCTCTGTTAAAAAAAGATTATTAAAGAAATGAGGTATATATTAAATAAGATCATTCTATGTAGTACAAAAACACATTTTCTTGTTTATGTCTAAGTGAACTAAATCTTACATAATTAAAAACTGAGCATATGTACCTATCTATGTATCTATCTATCTACGTCTGAGTTACTTCTCCCAAACGCCAGTAAACTGACGATTGAACCAGGTATCGATGGATTCGTAATTTTCCTGGCTTTTAAATATAATTCTCCGATAATAATTAGCGGAGATATCAATTAAAAGCCATTAATTACGTTACTTAGATTTTGACATAAAATCCCTATTTTTTTGAAGACTTTCCTCTATCTCAATTTTCTGTAACAATACTTTGATTGAAATTTGTAGCGTGAAGAAAATCCTCGAGGCGAAAGATCTGTTGTCATTTTTTTCTTGAATATGAACAAATAAAATTCTGGATTTTGTTTTGAGGCTTTTCCTGTAATCGGGATATTTAAAATGTTTCCTTTTTGGTTATTTTTCCGCAATCTGCAGCACTGATTTTTTTTTTCAAGTGTGATTGTTGAACACACGTCACTTGACATAACTTTTATTTTTGAAGAAGATCGTGCAAAGCCCGGGGAAGCAGCTAGTATTCATATGGTTATGCGAAGCAAAACTAAATGAATAAAACATATAATACCCAGAAGATCAACAAGAGGGGATAAAATTCAATTTTTCCCTTCATAACATGCAAACTTGAGCATTTCATACTTTGCTAAAGCAAAAAAAAGATAACAATATTAAATCAACATAACGATTACTTTCAAAAATATATTACATATGTTTGAAAATATAATTTTTTATGTACAGTGGGAAGATGGGGAAAGTAAAGAATTTTTTAAGCTGTATTGCACAAATGTATAAAATTTGTGCATTAACTTTTCTGCCTTTAGGTCCCCTTCCCCCAATAAAATTTGTAAAATTTATACTACTCCAATTCTGAGCGGGGGCTCTTCCAAGAGCTTAGACCCTCGTTTCTGACTAGGCTGACAAGGTCTCTCGTCGACCGTGTTAAACAGCATATTTAATAGTTGGGCAGATAAAAGTGGGATTTATTTAATGCATGGGTGTTCTTGTTCTGGGATAGGAGCTCCATAATATTTGAGGGTGGTGCGCCATTCACCTTGGGGGGATGGGCAATCCTGTCTAACAGAGTTTTACACACTTGTAGTCTCAAGCAATGTGTTCTTGTGGGAGTTCACAATGTGTCACAACCTATCTGTACAGCATACTTCACAAGATGAAGTACTTTTAAACTAAAAGTGTTTTAAAAGTACTACAGTAAATATGCAAAGAAAATATGAAAATCATTTGTGAATTTCAGTTTGTGCAACAAAATTGGAAAATCAAGCAGATATTAAATATTGATTACCTGAGGAATATAAAAAAGCTTCTTCTTTTCAGGTTTCTTCAGTGTCCCACCAAATAACGGCCACAGCTATAAATACACAAAAACAAAACATGATGAAAAGATTATTGGGGAGAGGAGAAAATAATTCATGTTTTACATTTCAATTTGTAAATTTCTCATTCAGTTATAAAAGAACATTGCGAAACAATAAACAAGCAGTCCTCTCTTTTCCTTGGACTTTCCGTACAGTAAAAGTATCAAATATCTACCCCCTCTCAATTTGGATTGTTACAGGGAATTGCAAAGACGAAATCAATTTACTAAGTCACAAATGCAAAACCAAACCTTTTACAGAACCCGTGATTGGAAAAGGATAGTATTGCAAAACAAGAGGATAAAAATGTATATTTCCAATCTTTAACTTGGTAGTTAGATTTTAAGTTTCAACCATTCCAAAATACCTGTTCCTAGCTTTTAAAAATATTTCAAAGCAAGATGTTCTCAAAATGGTGAAAGACAGAAAATGGTGAAAGAAGTTGTATGTGAAGAAGTTCATAAGTCTACAAATTTAAAGGTTTAAATGAAATATGATTCAGCTAAATACTTTGAAATAAATGAGTTTTAAAAATTCTCCACTAGACCAAAACTTCTTTGTAGAAATTTTAAATGCACTGAATAAGTAATGAAAAAACGAAGATGAGTTGAGAGGATGAATCATAAGAACGAATCTTTAACATTAATTAGAGTGCTTTGGCAGGTGTTCTTTTTTCAAGTGATCCTTCATTTTATCATTATTTTCTCAGGAACAGAGAAACATGTGCAAGAATAGGGAAAGCATAGCTCACATATTTTTAGGGTGATTGGAAATTTTCCTGCCATTTTTCGTTTTATTTTTTTGAAAGTAAAAAAAAAAAGTTTGAATGGAATCCTTATATTTATAATAGGGAATGATCGAATAACGCTACTGATGTCACCAACAATGAAACTCGGGCCACGGCATAATAATTTGATAATATGTTTTGGTAACGTTTGACATGCAGGGAAAGGCTTTATTTTGACAAGGCTGTATTGTATCTGGTAACTTGACTGTTTTACTGGTAAGACAAGGGGGGGGGGGGGAGAATTGTAATATTTTAGGGGAATGAAGAATTATAAAAGTGGTCAAAAACTAACGTTATCCTCTTAAAGTTTAGGGTTAATCCACTGGACTTTGTAAAGCTCAGTTTTCGAAATTACGATCTTCGTAACGAATTTGCGGCTGTGATTGCGATTTTTGCTTCTATTCAGAAACAAGAACATTAAGATTTTGCTTCTTTTGCTGTAACCTTTCAGTACATGATGAATTTTCAAGCGATAAATTATAGGGGTTTTGCCAACTTGCGGTGCAAAATCCTTTCTTTCGAAAAAACTGGCACCCACGTGCAATTTATTACTACTAGAAAATTATGACAGGTTTTTATTAATTAATTTCTCCCTCTTCATTAATATTAACTCTTATTTACTTATTTATTTTCTGAACTCTCTGCAAATTCATTCGTATTAGCCGTTATTCATAACGACCCTAAACGAGTGATACTGTGAAAAACAAAGGAATGCTTATATATATTAAAAAAAATATTACTACTAATACACACATTGTAATCTAACTATTACTAAATTCAGAAAAAATCACTAATTTCGTATAAATGATTGTTTATGATTGTTTTTGGGAAATATTGAAAAAGGAAGATGATAATCGACAATCGCGGAATAGGTAGTAATCTACAATAGGAGATGAACAGTTTTATCTCCGAGTAAATTGAAATGTCCACAGTTAAACAAAAGTACGGCTTTATTTTCTATTTAAAATATTTAGTATTTTCTTCTTGAAACACAATGAGACTTCTACTACCGAACAAAATGATGAATGATTTCTAAAAAAGAAAACTACAATATTCAACCAATAACATTTTAAGTAAAGAGGTCAGAAATGTTTGTTCGTTTTAGCTAATATTTTCAGTTTAATGACATATTATAAGTGAAATTTCTAATGTAAAAAGATAGCAAATCAAACTTAAACAAACAAAATGTTCGTTTTAGCCGAGATTTCATATTAAAAGTGATCGTATTAAGAGAGTTCAACTGTACATAAAAGTGTTTATATTCTATATTTTCAAAAAATATTCTTTGTTCTCTGATTTGTTAAAATAATAGTCTTTGGCTAAGACTTTTGAAGTGTGGCTAATATTTGTAAATTTTGGTTAATTTACTGGCTAGCAATTTGAAATCCCTAGCACGGGTCCTGAAATACATTAAAGAAGGGAAAAATGAAATTTTGTTTATGAAAGACTTTTAACACATACTAAACACCTTACTACGGTCAGATTACAGTCAGTTTGAAATCTTCGATTAATATATGAAACAAACTAGAGGCACTCCATGATATTTTAAAACCTTTTGAAAGCCTAGACATGCGATAATATAATCACTGACTTTTGAACAAAGACAAAAGTACATGCAATATAGAAACAAAAAAGTTGAATCTTACTTCACCAAGAGCTCGGAATAAGGAGCTTTTCCCACAACCGTTGGGACCATACACAAGAACATTCATACCAGACTTGACCTAAGGAAATATTTAAAGCATTAAATTAGACATTTCTTTAAAAGAAAACAGAACTTTTTTTTTTCTTTTTTGGCACTCTACACACTTGCTGTTTCCATTACATTTGTATGAAGAAATTTATTGATATTGAAAATTATGCTGGAAAAAAAAAACAATGTCAATAATCTATGAATTAGATTATCTTCATATCTTATCTTGATTATATTTTCAATTACCTTCACAAAAAAATAAATAAATAAAATAAAAGAAAATGGGGAAACCTAAACCAAGTTGCTCTAATGAATCATTCGTTTTAATAACATTATTCAATTCAGAAAAATATTACGATCTAATATATACAGCATCAAAAGACAGTAGATACATTAATAACAAAAACCTATAAAATGCAATTCTCTATAAAACCAACAACTTTTCCGAAAAAAGCAATAACTTTTTCAGTAAAAAAATATTTTATTTTGCTTCGCAAGAAACGTAACAATTGTTTGGCATTTTAAAATTTGAATTTTTTTCATCTTCCCATTTTAATTCCAAGCTTTTAAACGTCAACAGTAAACCTATCACCAGATTGTTCTTGAAAATGCAGCTGTGCTGCAAACCATGAAGCTAGTAGAAGTGCATGATAATGCACTTTCTTTTGACTACAAGACATACTTATTTGTGAATGATAATGTTAAATTGCATAATTTGAGTTGTAACCCTCATTGTAGTAAAAACTCATTCAAATGTGC
Organism: Uloborus diversus; assembly: GCF_026930045.1. Taxonomy (NCBI): domain Eukaryota; kingdom Metazoa; phylum Arthropoda; class Arachnida; order Araneae; family Uloboridae; genus Uloborus; species Uloborus diversus. The sequence continues at coordinate 105,789,204 of NC_072739.1, read as the reverse complement.
AAACATACTGATATACTATTTTGAATCATACTTTCTAAATTTGAAATGATCTATACAGCAAAACCTCAGGTTCCAAGGTGTGCATTATAAGAGTCTTCAACTGAATAGTGATAGAAATGCCCAAGAATGCATTTTTTTCACCATAAAATATTTAAATATATATATTTCTCAGATTAGCTTTAATAACACTACGGAAAAGATTGTTTAACCATGACATAACTGTACAGATAAACTTCGATTAACCAAGGTTTCTATCAACTGAGCTGATACGAAGTCTTTTTTTAATCGTATAAATTTAATAAAATGATAAATTTTATTTGAAAATAAAAATACTTTCTGAAAATTTATGTTTTTTTCTTTCATTGCATATTTTAAATATTATCTTGTATTTTTTAAAAAAATTCAATTGTCTTATTAAAACTTACTACAAGCCATTTTCCATTTTAGTTTTTTAACTCTAAAACATTACTTTTTAAATGTTCTTCTTTAAAAAAATATTCTATTGTATTTTTAACTAATACATTTTTACAATTTATGACCCCGATTGACAAAATTTTATACATATATACACAGTTTCTATTGTTTCTGAAATCTGGGGCATTAGTGGTCCCGATTAACTCAGACAATCGAGGTTTTACTGAACTTCAAAAAAAAAAAAAAAAAATCATGATGTTACTTCTCCATACTGTTTTTTTTTTCGGGGGGTCTTAAAACAGTTGACAGTTGCATAGTCTATATTTCACTTTCATACTAAAAACCAAAACCAATTGTCCACAATGATAACAAATAAATAATTGGAACAAATTATATGTAAATGGAACTTACTTCAAATGACAGTTCTTCGATTAAAATATCTCCATTAGGAGTAACTAAAGGTACTCGATCAAATCTAAAATATTAACAGAATTTAACATTATGATATTTTAACACTGTGATGCAAGAATGATGAAAAGCAAATTACTTCTTACTTTATTAAATTATCTACATTTATGATTGTGCCAGATCCAGGAATAAGAAGCATTTTCTTAGAACTATCATCACCTGATACTGAGAATAAAAATTGTACATAAGACTCCATGGAAACAAGCACAGCATAGAACAGTTTTACACAATAAGATAAGAAATATTTTGATAATATTCCATCATCATTATGATTATTTTCTTTTTGCTTTCAATGTGTTATCTTAACATTTGAAAAGAAGCAAAATAGTACAGATATATGTAGAGTGTAAACCCTACTTCAAGCACATCAATAGTACTCAAATTGAAAAGAATCATGATTTCTTGCTTATAATGATAGACTTTTACGTTAACATTTTTCTCTTAAACAACCATTTTGACTTCTCTTTATCATTATGGTGGCTAAACTACTTAATACATCTTTACAAATGAGTCAAGAACTTGACTTTTCGTATTATTTGGAGACGTTATCAACTATTGTCCCCCTTCTTTCTTTTTGTTTTGCTGAGACTGCGATATACTATATAAAAAAATTCCAGACTAACTTTAATTACTATTTGTTCACATCATTAACAGTGGTCGCAGTAGGCATGGGCAACTTGTGCGACCAACAGGGCTCCGTGCTTCTGGGAGCTAAGGGGCACATTCAAGAAATGCAGGTCTATCGGCAGTACTGTGTACAAGGACAGTACTGTGTATAAAGTCCTATTGCAGAGGGTAATACAAAGGGTAGTGATTATAATACAGTAAAACCTGTAAAATTGACCACCCTTGTAAGTTGATCACCTCTCTAACTTGATTGCTATTTTCAGGCACAGAATTAAATCTATATCATATAAATCAACCTCTATAAGTTGACCACTTGTTTAAGTTGACCGTTAAAGTAGTACACCACAAGTGGTCAAATTACACAGGTTTCACTGTATTTGTTAAAATTAAACCTTAAACTAAATACGCTAATGGAAAAGTAATTCCATAAACTTGACATTGAAGACTGATAGTGTTGGCACAAACTTCTACTCTACTATCTAATTTTTCTATCTCTCACTTTACATAATACAGATTTAGTAGTTTGCAGATTTCAAGAAAGCAGAATGGAGAGAGTAGATTCTATACATAACAGACACTGTAAAAAAAAAACTAGCACATGTTGAAAAATGTTGGTAAACTAATTAATATTTAATTACTGAACAAATAAATAGTATTACTTGCATATGTTTAAATTGCATAAAAATCATAATTATCAACATTGCAAAAAAACCATAAGAAATATTAGCGGTTACACACTAAGGAGCACTTTGAGAGTTGCCACTTAGTGTGAGAGCTAGTGGCTCAGACTTACAAGAGCTTTTAGATCCTTCCCCAACCATAGTGCGCACGTATGATCCTTCACTTAGATCCTTAAGAACTTTTATGAGTTGAGTAATTCGTGCTGTGAAGCCAGCCAATTTTGTCAATTCTCTTCCAGCTAAAACTAATCTGCCTATTGCTTCAGCCAACTTGACCAACATGCGACCACTTTTGTAATAAGACTGAAGTGAGAAAGAAAGGAGGATCAATTAATACAGTTTAATTTAACTAAATGAACACACAAAACAACAATAATAACAGAATAAGAGCTTATATAATTACTTTATATTTAATTAAAGAGAGAGTAGCGAAAATAAGATTTTTTATTTTTAAATATAGTGCTTCATGTTATTATCAGTGTTGACTTTTTGATGTAACTAACATTAAATAAAGCAGTGAGAAGCAAAGGGATGTAAGTGGACATTTTCAAGTATTAAGCAAAACGCGTTTAAAGATAAGGTCTTAGGTACGCTTTCTTTCTCTAAATCAGCTGTATAATAGCACCGTCCAGGGCTACTAGTAGGGTGCAAGTGGAATCAAGTAAAATTTTCTGAAGACAGTGTGAAGTTTTTGGAAACTGCCCCCCCCCTCCTCCATAAAAATTCTTCAAATATATGAATACAAAAATCATTTAAAAAAAAACATTTTGAAAGTTTTTTTTTTTAAATAAATTTTTCGATTTTAGAATGTTGCCAGACTAAGCTTTTGGAAAACAACAACAACACAAAAAATTTCGGAAATTTCAGATTACAAATACCCCTGCTCTTGGCCTAAGACAGTGTGTGCTGGTTATCTCCAAATTTTTAATTTTGCCATTTACATCTCTTTGCTTCTCACTGTCTCAACTGTGGATTGAATTTTCAAAGGAGAACCTTTTTACAATGACACTACAGAAAGGAAGGTAATCCCCCCCCCCCCCAAAAAGAAAGAAATTGAAACAGTCCCTTTAACTGAAATAGTTTACACCAGAAACACATGAAATACATAAGTTTATCTTGAATAATGTACAGTATAAAATAAAACTATCAAATTTTGTTAAATACTTACCGTCATATTTTAAGCAGCATCAGCTTTAAAATTTCAGAAAGCAAATCCTGGCTTTTATCACAAATTTATAACCAGCATAAAATCTCACCTTGTATACAAACTTTCGTATGATATAGTGAAATCCACTAAAGTGTTTCTAAGTTTTTGCTAATTCTATCTAAACTACCATTGCACTGACAGTTCAATTAAACCTTCAAATATTTTTTAGCCTTTCAATGAAAAAGTAAAAATGTAATTACAATACTATTATAATTCAATTACACACAAAACCCTTTTTATAGTTGAATTGGAAAAGGGGCTATTTGTACTCTGCAACACGTCTGCAACATTTCGCAAATTTGCTTTTTTTATGTCATAAACTTTAACTTTTTCACAAGGTTATTTATTTATTTATTTATACAATATTTATCTCAATTATAAGCGTAATGAAATAAAGGAAAAATCTTCATATGGTGGGATGCAAAGGAGAGTAAGTGCAGATTCTGAGTGAAAATGTTAGCAAAGTTTGAACCACCAACTTAAATACTATGTTTTCCCCCTAAATCACGCTAGATAGCAGCAACTATCTATCCACTAACACCTGATGTTTTTTTCAAAATGGGACTAACCTTACCAGATCAGCGAGGTTCTGACTGGACTCATGCAGAGCCAAATTTAACGGTATTCCGCACCCTAGGTAGAGTTTAAATCTGTTACAAGAGATGAAATAAACTGATTTTATCTTTAAAGACCCAACTAAAGCCTCTAAAAATGGCTTTCTAAAATCAAAAAGACAACCTTCTGAAGAAATAATGATGTTTTATACAAGGCTGTGCAGAGTCGGAAGGAAAAAGGCCGACTCAGAACCCAACTCCTGAATTTTGAAACGCCCGACTCCGACTCCAGATTTTTAAAATTTTTATTTTATTGTATTTTTTAAATTCCCTCTCCCCCTCCAGGAAGGAGGAAAACCAAACAGATATTGAAATATTAATTCCTTTTCATGAAAATCTCGCATTTTATATTTTATTGTAAAACCAAGATGCATACAACGTTAGATATTCAATTTAAAAATCAAAATTTCCAATAGTTACGAGTTTAAAAGTGAGATGACTTAAAAATACCATTTTTTTCAATACTTTAAAAATATTACTTGTAATTTCCCCTTTTTAATGTTTAACAAATACATATTGATAAAATCGTGTGCTTTCAATTTTTCAAAGTTGCAACTTGAAAGAAAAAAAGCTTTTTTTCTAAGTTTAAGTTCTTGAGAGGAGGTGGTTTGCTCCGGGTGACAACTATTTGGTAGGTGACACCCAAAGTTAATTTCAGAGTTTGTGAAAAATATAAATACTTTAATTCTGAAAATTTTCCCAAACATATTTTAAATTATAGTACCTGGACGACCGAGCCTCGCTCGACTTTAAAAGAATTATTTTTTGTCAAATTGTGTTTTTTTAAGGTTCAATACTTTTCCAAATATACCTGAAAAGCTTCACGTTAATGAAACATTATGTACTCGACCTTCTTATAACACTAAAGTACCAAACAAAGAAGATTCTGAATGTAATTAAATCAACATTTTGCTTTTAACTATATGTTACGTTTTTTTCCACTATACAATTTTCTTGTCAGTAATTAAAATATTTTGACCTTAGTTTTGCTATGGTGAAATCGTTTTTTAACCGAATACTTCCTTTCATACTATGATGCGTTTCACGATTTTATCCCAATCGAGATTTTCTTTTTGAATAAGTACTTTTAGTTTTTACGCCAGAAAATGCTACATACAGCATGATATCCATCAAAACTGATGATCCACAAACCATTCCAACAAATGATAACAACTGTCTTAACAAAACATAAACAATCTCAAGACATACATTTCTTCGAAATAAAATTTAGATGCGGGATTTAAAAAACATGTTAAACTATTTGAAGTGTAAAAAGAAAATAAATAAATAAAATAAAATAGGATGGTCAAGCAATAGTTTCACTTAAAAAAGAAAAAAAGCCTTACATCGACTTACATAATGCTTTTGAATTTGTTTTTAGCCAAGTGTGTTTGAAATTAGCCAAAGTGGCCAATATCAGCCAAGCCTGGCAACCCTAAGCAAGTATAAAATTTTAAAATGAGAAGAGACAAATTTTCATTGTTATGGCTGCAAATCCTCTGCCTGATGCATCAACTCACAGTTTACTTCAAGGCTTAACTCAATTTGACTTTATATTAAAAAGCTTTTTTGTAAAAAAATCGCGTTTTTACAGAAAAAGCACTGATGTAGATGAACTTAGAAACTACAATTAAATCCAAAATTTCATCCAAATCGTTAGAGCCATTTCCGAGATAAGAAATATATATATATACCCACAAGAATTGCTCGTTTAAAGATATAAGATTTCACTAATAAAATTTCAACGAAAGTAAGGCACATATACGTCAGGAGCAAATTTTAAACAAAATGCGGCGGTATACAAATTTGTACAAATAGCTTTTACTATACCTATATTTCTTCTCTGCTAAATTTTTGATTTAAATTTTATAGTCTGCTTTAGAATTAACATTAATATGAAGTTTTTAACATAAACTGCAATTATTGAGTGTTGTAACCAAGAAATCACTTACACTTATTTTGTTCCACACTTTTTAGGGAGAATTAAGCATATAGAAATGGTCTTAATGAAAAAAATAAAATAAACACTAGATTATTTCATCGGATCTTTTAGATTCGTGCTTTCACGCCAGAACTTATTTGAATTTGCCGAACACTCTCAAAAGTTTCCACCAGAGCTACGGGCCTCGACTTACTAAATTGCTACTTTCCTTTAACTATTTTATAACTGAGATTGAACAAAACACTATATTTCTACTTGATTACTTGAAAATGTTAGGCAACAAAACCGTTCGCTGACAGTTGTTATTTGTTAAGTTAAAAAGCAAAAGCCTGGAGTCAGAGTTGGCATGTTTTCTAACGACACTGACTCCTTTACCCCAAAATCAGTCCGACTCCACAACCAGGGTTTTATATAATTTCACTAGATGCCTTACCTAGTCTAACTCACAAATAAAGGTTGTGCCAAGTGATACATGTTCAACCATGCGCATATATAAAATAAATAAAAATAGTGCAAAATTTCTCATCAAAATGTGTGGGGGGTTTAAGCCCCCCCCACAGGGGTCAAAGACCTCCCTATGTGAATTCCTGAACATCAAAGGCACTTAATGCCAAATTTGAGAAAGACCCGAAGTGAGCTGAATTTGTATAGGAGGGGGGGGAACCTAACCTCCTTATTGAAATCATCAAAGAATTTCAGTGCCAAATTTGGCAAAGATCCGACACAAACTGAATCAGTTTTTGTTGAAAGAGCATTAATATCAACGGGTCAAATACCCTCTGTGTATACTAATGGTGACTAGTACATTATAAATCTGTCGTGGTCACAAAGTTCTCCAAATTTCCATTCCAAATCAATCCTCTGGGAGCTCGGGATCATAGGTTTCTTAATTCCTGTAAGGACCAAAAAATTAGAGCATACACAGTCTTCAGGACTCCATTCAACCGGTAAAACCACAGGAGGTGATAGACAGAGAACACTAGAGAGTGATTTGCAAAGTGTTGTTTATATCATTTGCATCAGTTATCTCCATTTCAATTTTGTCATTTACACTGCTTGGATTCTAAATTAAATGAATATTTCTTCATAAAAATTCAACAAAAATTTACTACTAGTGCCAACACTAGCATTTCTTTCAAAACTTGCCGTCTAGACAAATAGTATAGTATAGTAGAGCTAAAAAATTCATTTATATAAAAGTAATGACATCAAATGCTTTCAGTAAATGTATTAAAATGGAAAAAAGTTATAAAACTTTTTTCCATTTACTGAAAGAAAGAATATCATACCCTAAAAACATATTAAAAATGATATTTACCTCTAATCTTTCGCTATGTGACAATGAATTCTTTTGAGTCCCAATAAATGGACGACTGATTAGAAGGTAACCAACAACAGTGGCCCAATCTACAAAAGAAAAAAAAAACATTTATCAGCATTGATAAACAGAGAATACACTACAGAAATAAATAAAAATAAATTAATAGATTTGCACTAAGAAGTAAAAGTAAAGTTTACAACACTAAAAGCACTAGTTTTCAAAAAGTTGCTGAGACATGTTTCAAGACAAAAACTCATTCAGTTTCAAGAAATCCATTTTTCAATGCAGAAAGAAGTTATGGATGAAAGCCTTTTTTTTATGACTAGACGTTTAGAAGGGTTTGATGCCTTTGCAAGGGAAATAAATACACAGAGGAAACAGGAAATTATATAGAAAGTCTGGGTTGAAAAAATTTTATAAAAAAATCTAGCAGTTGCCCAGGTGACAGAAAATCATGACACCAGTTCTGTGCAAGATGTTTTTAAAGAACCACCGCCGTATTTTAGGAAGTAAGAGTCGTACCCATCGTGGCACTTATTAAAAAGAGAAAAATGTGACTGCATGTGCTGCACCCGTCAGAAACGTCACACTGAAATTAAACAATTTAAAAGCAAAATTGTTTTTTAAGTAAAAACTGGGATGTAATTTAAACATGCTCCAAAGAGTTTTCTAAATTATAACAATAACTTATAACTTAGGACCCTAAACGACCAAGAGAAAACCATGAGACATTGGGGAATTTCAGATTGCTGTCCGTAACTTCAACGTGGTAGATGTTACAAAATTGAATGATCCAACTTTATAGATGCTTATTAAAATTATTAACTTTCATTGAAATAATTACAATATATATAAATACAAAAAGTGACGACCAGCAACAGGCTCTGGGCAGGGCCGGCTCTAGTAGTTCCGCCGCCCTAAGCGATATTGACAAGTGCCGCCCCCCTATTGAATAATAATAATATAAAATAATAATATATTAATGAAATAAAAATGATAGCACGGTACTTAAAATTAAAGCAAGTTTCTTGTTAAATTCCAAACTGGGTTTTGCATATCCAAGCACTGGTACACACTTTAATTTTTTTTAAAAATTAAAGTAGTTGATTGAAACAGATATTAATATTTTCGAAAGACTTAAATCAAGCAATTTGCCGAATCTAAAATTAAATTGAATTTCTAGTTACATTCTGAACTATATTTTGCATATCTAAGCAGTGGTACCACACTCCAAATTATTTTTTTTAGCATTAAAGCAGTGAATCTTACTGCACTGAAACAGATGTTCATACTTTAAAAAAAAGTTTAAATTTTGAAATTTGTCGCCCTTAAAATCTGCTGTCCTAGGCGGTCACCTAGGTTGCCTATCCCTGGAGCCAGGCCTGGCTCTGGGCCCAGCTAGGCTGGTCCTAGTCAATTTATACAAATACAAGTACAAAAGTGACGACCAGCAACAGGCTCTGGGCCCAGCTAGACTGGTCCTAGTCAATTTACAATCCTCAGTGAAGATCAATGGCCCTCTTAAAGCTATCTACTCCCTTGCTCATTACCACCTCTTCCGGTAAACTGTTCCAAGATTCCACTACCCTGCTAAAATAATAATTTTTTCCTAACATCCATGTTAGCCTGAGATTTAAATACCTTAAAACAATGACCCCTTGTCCTGTTTTCAGTGCTAAACTTCAGCCCCGTAACATCTTTCATTTTAATAAATTTAAACAACTGAATCATGTCCCCTTGGTCTCTTCTTAGCTTAAGTCTGTACATTTTTAGCCTTCTAACCCTGGAATCATAGTCTAAGTGAGAAAGTCCATTTATTAGCCTTGTAGCTCGCCTTTGAACCCTTTCCAATACATTAATGTCTTTCTTAAGATAAGGAGACCAAAACTGAACAGCATACTCCAATTGAGGTCTCACCAAACTTCTATATAAGGGCAGAAGAACTTCTTTAGATTTGTTTGAAACAGATCTATTGTTAAACCCAAGCATCTTATTGGCCTTGTTGCTAGCAATGCTGCACTGTTGGCTAAACTTTAAATCCTGACTTATTAAGACCCCCAGATCAGTAACTTTGCCTGCCTGACTAATGACTGAACCTTGCAAATAATAACTGGTACACTTATTTCCATGCTCTAAATGTAGCACTTGACATTTCCCAACATTAACAGCCATACCCAATTTATCAGCCCACTCCGCAATATGATCTAGATCCTCTTGCAGCTGTTTTGCTTGTTCTTCATTTTCTACAGTCCCCATAACTTTGACATCATCAGCAAAACAATTCATGTTCCCAGAAATATTTTTGTGAATATCGTTCATAAAAACAATGAACAAAACAAGCCCTAACACTGATCCCTGAGGAACTCCGCTTAAAATCGCACTCCAATTAGAATAATTTCCCCTTACAACTACCCTTTGTTTCCTTCCGGTCAGCCAGTTTTTTACCCAAATGAAAGTTTTCCCTGATATTCCTATATCAGCTAATTTGCTAAGTAGAGCAACATGCAGTACCTTATCGAAAGCTTTTTGAAAATCAATGTAAACAACATCTAAAGGCTTCTTATTGTCCAAAGCCATGGTAACTTTGTCATAGAAATGTAATAAATTAGTTGCACAAGATTTACCTTTCCTGAAACCGTACTGAAAACAAGTCAATAGATTATTAGTCTCTAGAAAATTTACTATCTTAATTTTTATCAATGTTTCAAAAATTTTGCAAACTACCGAAGTTAGACTCACAGGTCCATGATTTCCCGCACTCCCTTTAGACCCTTTCTTGAAGAGCGGTGTAATTTTAGCCAGCTTCCAGTCCTCTGGCACTGTCCCCGAGTTATAAGAAGCATTGAAAATATTTACGATTACATCTGCTAATTCCTCCGCACATTCAACTAAAATTTTTGGATAAATATTATCAGGTCCTGGAGCCTTAGTCTCTTTAATTTTTTCAAATGAAGTAAAACGTCATCCTTGGAAAATACAAAGTCCTCAAGCTGTACTATAGCTTGTGTCTTGCTGGTGTCAAATGTTGAGATGCAGTTATCGTTAAAAACACTCGAAAAAAGTTATTAAGAACATTAGCAATATCACTATCGTCCTGAATTAAAATTCCGTGCTCATCAACCAGTGGCCCAATATGACTATTTCGAACTTTCCCCCAATTAGCGTATGCAAAAAACCTCTTGGGATTCCTGTTTATGTTATCTGCCAGTCTTTGCTCCAACTCTCTTTTCTGAATCCGTACCAAATACTTAAATTTATGCCTTGCCTTACAATATTGGAGCCTATCTGCACTGTGATCAGTTTCTCTAAACCTTTGAAAAGCAGCTTGCTTGTAATTTAGAGCGTCCTTAGTTTCCCTAGAGAACCACATTGGCAAAATTTTAGTGTTGACACCCTTTCTCCTAAAAGAAACATGATCCCCAACCGTTTTCGCTAGCTTTTCCTTAAACTCTGCCCACTGAAGATTCACATCGCTATTGTCCAATCCAGAAGAAAAAACTGCTTTCAAACTCTGCCTAAGTGCCAAAAAATCAGTATTTCTGAAATTGGGCACAAACCTGAAATTCTCTACTTTGTGTGTATCAAATTTAATCCCAAACCTAATACTGTTGTGGTCACTGTCTCCAATGTGTTCCCCTACACATAACCCCTGAACAGAACCTTCCATATCACAGAAAACTAGATCCAAAATCACGTCCTGTCGAGTACCCTGAGTTACAATTTGATCTAAAAAACAGTCACCAATTACTTTCGAAAATTTCTCTTCTCTGCTATTACTATGGTAAAAATTATTCCAATCAATTCCTGTAAAATTAAAATCTCCCATTATAATGACTGACCCCTTGCTTGAAATGTCACTAATAATACTAAACATCTATTCATCTTGACCCTGGCTTAAGTTGGGTGGCCTATAAATGTTCCGTAAACATAGTTTATTGCCCTTATTGCTCATCAACTCCAGCCAAATCATATCAATCTCGTTAGGTTTATCATTAGTTACCAATTCATTGCAAGTTAAAGTGTCTCTGACATAAAATAAAATCCCACCACCTCTTTTACCTACTCTATCTTGTCTGAACAAATTATACCCAGCAATAGATAATAAATCATCATCACTTTCGGTAGCCCATGTCTCGGTAAGTCCAATAATCTCGTCTATTGTTATGCTTTTCAATTCTTCCATCTTGTTCCTAATACTACGAGCATTTGTATAAAAAACCTTAAGTAAGCCCATCTTACCTTTATTTAATGCTGCGCGATTATTTGAATCCCAACTGCTAAAATGTTTTCTCTTATTAGCCACCCTATTTCCGTTTCTACTAAAATCCCAATAGTCAGTACCCATTCGAATTCTGCTCCATTCCCCATTGAAGATCAATGGCCCTTTTAAAACTATCTACTCCATGCTCATTACCACCTCTTTCGGTAAGCTGTTTCAAGGTTCCACTACCCTGCTAAAATAATAATTTTTCATAATATCCATGTTAGCCTGAGATTTAAATAGCTGTAAACAATGACCACTTGTCCTGTTTTCAGTGCTAAACTTTAGCCCCGTAACATCTTTCATTTTAATAAATTTAAACAACTGAATCATGGCCCCTTGGTCTCTTCCTTGTTCAAGACTACATTTTTAGCATTCTAAGTCTGGAATCATAGTCTAAATGAGAAAGTCCATTTATTAGCTTTGCAGCCCGCCTTTGAACCCTTTCCAATACATTAATATCTTTCTTAAGATAAGGAGACCAAAACTGAACAGCATACTCCAAATGAGGTCTTACCAGACTTGTATGTAAGGGTAGAAGAACTTCTTTAGATTTGTTTGAAATAGATTTATTGATAAACCCAAGCATCTTATTGGCTTTGTTACTAGCAATTCTGCACTGTTAGCTAAACTTTAAATCCTGACTTATTAGGACCCCCAGATCAGTAACTTTGCCTGACTAATAACTGAACCTTGCAAATAATAACTTGTACACTTATTTGCATGTCCTAAATGTAGCCTTTGACATTTCCCAACATTAATAGCCATACCCCATTTCACAGCTCACTCCCTAATATGATCTAGTTCATTGTGCACCTGATTTGCTTGTTCTTCATTTTCTACAATCTCCATAATTTTGACATCATCAGCAAAACAATTCATGTTCCCAAAAATATTTTTATGAATATTGTTCATAAAAACAATGAACAAAACAGGCCCTAACACTGATTCCTGAGAAAGCCCGATTAAAACCTTACTCCATTTAGAATAATTTCCCCTTACAACTACCCTATATTTCTTTCCGGTCTGCCAGTTTTTTATTCAAATGAAAATTTTCCCTCCTATTCCTATATCAGCTAAGTAGAGCAACATGCAATACCTTATCGAAAAGGTCTACCTAAAGTATGCAAGGTACTTTACTTACATACGCAGACACATACAGATGTCACAGTAATATTTATAAAAATGGGTTTAGAGATAATCGAAATGCACTTTTTTACTGTCTTCAAGTTTATATACAATTATATGGAAAGACATCATGAAATAAAATCTAATACAATTTTGTTTAAAGGCAAATAAAATTTTCATTTACGTTGAAATTTAAAAAACAAATTTTTCAAGCAGATAATGCATCCTCTCCACTTTACAAGAAAGCATAAGCTGAACAACTTTATGTCATTAGAACAGTGTAAAATTTAAATTGCTGAAAATTTTCTGGATAATCCAAGTTTTCAGAAATCCAAGGTAGCGTGAGCCCCAATTAACTTGGATTTTTGAGACTCTACTGTAATACAGAAGGTTCTTTACTAAAGATGTGCGATGCGACTCATACATACGACATGCAATGCTTCCAAGATTACAATATATATATATATATATATATATATATATATATATATATATATATATATATATATATATATATGTGTGTGTGTATTTATATATAAAATTAAAATTTTTCGGACTTAGAGCTCATAGGAGTAAGGCCAATATGATGGTTTGAAGCTGAAAAAATAATGAAAAAAAATCATTTTTGAAGGCAATTTTTTAGGGGAGAAGGGGGGACTTACCTTTATGAGAATCTTCCTCCTATAAAAGTTTATACTTTTGATCTTTTCACTTCTTAAGCCCCTCAGAAGAATGTTAACTCTGCTATTGTAATGTTCTTTTTCTCTCCAAATAAAAATACTAGCTATTCAAAAGTCAAAAATGGGAATAAGAGACGCTATCACCAAAAAGGAGAACGCAATGGAGAAAATAGTGGTCATAGTTGAATTTAGAGGGATATTTTACATAAGAGTTAGAAAGAATGGTGTCAGAAGCAATTTAAGAAGGTTTTTTGGCCATGCAGTGTAATTAAAAATTTAAAAAAAGAAAGAAAAAAAAAACTCATTTTTTCTTTTCTAAAACTTATAAATGCTCTATTAAGACAGAAATTGAATGCATTACTATTTTTTACCCCTTCTTGCTCCTTTTTTTCCTGTTTGGTTAACATGGGTATGTTATAATACTCAAAGTAGTTATGAGTGCTTTACTAAATTAAAAAAAAAAAAAAAAAAAAAAAAATATATATATATATATATATATATATATATATATATATATATATATATAATTTAACATTTTATGAACAAGTTACAACAATACTTACATCTGGCAATAATATTGTCAATATAACCCATCGCAAAATTGAAATGCTGAGACATTCTGATATGGTTTACCTATAAGAGCAACAGCACTTATTTGTAATTCATTAATTTAAATTCATGTAAGTAAATATTCATACAAATCGTAGTTAAAATGTTATTCCATGCATTGTAATTATTATTTGTATAGTAAAGAAATACTACTATATGTGTGACTAAACATTTAAATGAAAAAAAAAAAAAGGTTATCAAAAATCACAGCATAAACAAACTTGATGCTATTTCCAACTATTGCAAAGTGGCAAATTGTCCAAAAAATATCAAAAATATGCTTTTTTTTGTATGGAATTAACTTCATTAGAAAAAATAAATGGAGTATGATAGAGACTTCCTGATTTTGAATTTTATTTTGGCATGCTAAAAACACCCCCAAAACATTCAAACTTTGGAGGCAACAATTTGATCACACACCAGTGTAATCATTACTCATATTCATTTAAAAAAAAAAAAAAGCAATGTTTAGAAGGTTGAGTCTTTTTTATTAGAATTTCAGGTTGTTGAGTTCATATTATTTTGACTGAAATTCATTTTCTGACACTTTTCATTATAAATCAAAATTAGGCATTTTAAATTCAATATGCTTTTTATTAAAATCTTCTTTAAAGGGATTCAATACACATTGAGCATCTTTAGTTTTGTTAAAATCATGAAATCTAATATCAGAATCATTAAAAATGTGCTTGATTTCTGAAATATATTTTATTTAATAATTGAAATAAAGCATGCACATAAGGACTGGGGTTTTCACTGCTGGTATCAATAATTTATTGCTACTTTCCAGACTAATCTACTGTGGTACATTCAAAATGCTTTGGGCCACAAACACATTACACATTTAAAGCTACTACATGTCCTAATTTGGCACATCATATCCCGCAATTAACAATTTACTTTATCTTAACTTATTGAACGCTTACGTAAATTTACATTTTTAAATTGCAACTTTCCAAGGATCTATAGGATTGCAAACCTATGTGACCTATCCTTGGATAGGTCAATAGGTCACATAGGTTTGCATTTTTGACTGAATTTTTAGTACTGGGTATTACTTTTCCATTTTATGCACATTGTATTATCTTGTAAAGTATCACAATCCATATCTCATATGTGCCGGCAGAGTGGTTTAGTGGTTAGACGCTGGTCTCTAATGACCAAAGGAGCAGGTTTGGTCTCGGTGGATTTTCAAGATGCAGAAAATCGAGTGTGTCTATATTGTATGATTATGCAGCATGTAAATGACCCCTTGAGAACTTGTTTAGCACGGAGTGTCTTTAGGCAAAATTAAATTTCTAGTGCTGTTTTGCATCAAATAGAGCCCAGGTGTCTCCATCTAGCAGGGAAACTGGGCGTCAAAATTCTCGTGGCAATGGCATCCCACCGATAGTGGTGCCACGTGAAAGAGTGGCTGCTATGAGAGGGGGTCGCAAAACGTGCTGCCTCCACTGCAGTCGCATCAGAAAGAAAAAAAAATCTGTCATGTTTTTAACATGTTAATAAATACTAAACATTTTAATAAAATACTTCGTAAAATATCACAATAAATGGTGTTGCTTAGGGGGGGAAAAAAACTAGAACTCTTTAAAACCATACAAGTTTAACTAATTGTAATAATACAATGTATGACAGAGAAAATATTTTAAGGATTGTAAGATAATTCATCAAAAATTATTGGAAAAAAGGAGGGGGTATACATTTTTACAAACAAAGAAAATGCATATTTTTTTGCTTTTTACATTTAACTGTTTCTAATACTATATTTCTACTGAAAAGTAAAAAATATAAATGAAATTCTGATACATTTATGTTTTAAAATGTTTCTCAATAATGTCTCTGGCAATAAATCTAACATTAGTGTTCCAGATATTAATTGCCTCTAAAATGATTTTAAAACAATTTAACTTTAGAACTCAAAGCTGGTTAAAAACACTAAGAGTTGAATTTAAAAATTAATTTCATGCCTTGCATAAACATATTGTAAAGTTGTACACAATTTACCAATCTTTGAAAAGCATGCAGCATGGTGACTTTCTCTCTGCCATGACCCTTGTAAAAAGCAATTTCTTCACTGAAAAGGAATGAGGGTTTTTTTTTAAATTCATCATTAAAATGGCTATTATTTTTAGTCATGAACAGTGATGTAGAAAACTTAAAGAAGATTTCACTTTAGGAAAGCATAAGAAAATTATTTGACGCACATACACAAATTTTCTGACATTTAAAATACATAAGTTAAAACAATAACTCTGTAACCAAGGGCAAATACAAGGGAGGGCAATGGGGCAATCACTCTTCTCTTGAAGAGCCCTGCACCGGTAATTTTTCCAAATTGAACTTCAAATACACAAGCGTAAGCCATCTTTAATGATGTAAGAAAAGGAATGGGATTCGAATCTCTCCCCCAAAAATTTTTTGGAATCAAAGTTTCAAAAAGATAATTTCAGATGATCTTTGGTAATGTTAGGGGGAGAAGTTTAGTGACCTTCACCCGGGCATTTTGAAAAATTGAAGTCTTAAAGGCGCAATTGTAGACATTTCAGGTAGAGTTTATTAGGGAAGGAATGTGTTCATTGATTTTCCTCAAGTAATTTTTCAAAGCCGGAACTCCAAAAAAGCACGAATTTAAGACCACCTCAATCATGTTAAAAGAGGGGATTTTGAAACATTCCCCGGAATTTCTAGGATATTGATTTCTTATATTTGAACATAGCAAAATTTTAAATTCCTGGAATTAAGTGCAAACATATGCTAAAAAGATATCTCATTTGTGCAAATGGATTCAGCATATTAGTTATAGAATATTTAGTTTGTATGAGGAACAAAAATTTTTTGCTTCTTAAACACTCTGATTCCCAAGTAAAAACTTGAGACAGAAAAAAAATGTTTTCTACAAACACAGTTGTATTTTATTCTCAAAAAATTTCATGATATTATCTGTACTTTTCTTCATCACATAAAAGGAAAAGGTATTACCAAACACAATGAAAACAAATAACATATATACATTAATAATAATAATAATAAAAAAAAAAAAAACATGCAAATGAAATTTTATTAAGTGTTAAAAGATTAAATGATATTTTGTTATTTCCAATAACTTTTTATAAGTCATGGATTGATTCCTCTCTCTCTGTTAGTATTACACACATCACTTTCTTATCTTTAATCACAGTTCAAGGAATTTAAACGATCAAAAGCTTTGATTTGTTCCAATATTTGGTGATAACCTAAATTTTATACCAGAAGAAGTTAAATATCTAGCAGTAACCAAAAATATTTTCTAAAATTCTTCATCCAACAGCTGAAGTTACTCACCAAAAGGAAAAAGCATCATTGAAACAACTTGATTCAAATTATCATTTAAAAGAAATATGGTTAGAAACATGGGAATAATACTTTTTTTTTCAATGAACAATTTAATTTTCAACAACAAAAACTACACATTTGAAGATGCTGACAAATTATTCTGCAGTAGATTGATGAATCTACTGTAGGATAAAAGCCTCTCCCATACTAAAGAAATGTTAATTTTTGAATAAAACTTGAAAGTATTCAATTTTTGTCAGAAACATACCTATTGGTAATTAATCTTGAGTTAACATATCGTAATTCCCCTTCTAACTTCTGCTCAGTCATTGTCATCTTTCCTATCGGACGTCTCAATCTGTAGGGGAGAAAAATGATAGCTTAATGCAAAAGTGAATGAACAAATGAAATAAATAAACTAAGTTGTTATTTAAACATGTTCAAAACAATTAAAAGTTTGAAAATAATTTCTAGATTTACACTTAAAACTATCGCTACAAAAATAACTCATGAGCAGAACTTAAAAATACTTCTGTAATAATACAAGGCTAGCTAACTTACTAAAGGTAAGAAGTTTGAATTTTTTTTTTTTTTTTTTTTTTTGTCATAAATAAGTAAGATGGTAAAAAAGAAAAGAATTATTTTTTTTAACAAAATAAGTGTTTGGTTACTCTAGTATAAAAGCTAAAATTTTTACCACAATTAGGACCTGAAAATGGCATTAAATGGATCTTTCTGCTTGACATAATTATCCAGTTGTCATAATTTCACTCTCACCTGAAGGCTCCCGAAAAATACCCCTGAAGTAGATTTACTGCCTTTGGATTTCAAAACCACTATTTAGCGTCTGTTGAGAGATCAGTTTTAATTAGCGTAAAAGTTGAGAAGAAAGATCTGTTACCATTTTGTTATTAACTGTGAATAAATAAAATTCCTGCCTTTGTCTTTTCCCATAAACGGGAGATTTAAAACTTCTCCTTCTTTGGTTATTTTTTCTCAATCTGTCAGGATTTTTTTTTTTTTTTTTTTTTTGTTCAAGCTTCATGACTGAACAGGCTTTACTTGACCTAACTTTTATTTTCAATGTAGCCTTGCAAAGCCAGGCGACACAGCTAGTGGAGAATAAAATTCAGCCAAATTTGTAAGAGACACACATACAAAAGAGAGAGAAAGAGAAAAAGAAAAAAAATGGTATCAATGTGTGTGTTTTAACCCCAAACTCCCACAATTATTTTCTCAACCCAAATCTTATTAAAAAAAGAAATGTAAGAAAAGTATTTTTTCTTTTACGAAGAAAATTAGTTTCAGTTGTAGGGTTAGTAAGAGTAAAGAAATCATTTCAGGAACTAATTTTCAGTAACATAAAAAATTAACAATGGAAAGTAAAAAATAGGTTATATTTGAATGAGCTTATATTTGATAAAATTTTAGCTCAATGCAGGAAGGATTCTTTAAAGAATTCAAGAATAGCAAAACACATAACAAATTTTAAAATACTTTTTTTTTCTTTTTGTCAAAATAATGAAACACTTTAAATAAATAATAAAGCAGTATTAGATTACAAAACATATTTTACAGGAATGAAACTTAAAAACAAGAATGCAATAATTAAAAACAAATACAAAACAAAGATTGCTTCATTCCACAAAACTGAGATGTACCTGGTGAGAAGAAGTCCAGCAAATAATAAATAAGTCATCATTAATGATGGTCCCTGAAAATATATTTTTTTAAAAATAGTATATTACTAAAAAAATAAAGAAATAAACCCATCAAGTTATTATTTAAATGTAGCATTCCTGTTCAACTTACATGTATATAAAAGCATGAGTTGATAGTATGAAAAGTAATTAAACTTTTAAGATTGCAAAATATGCCTCACAGAACTGTTTAGCAAAAAATGCCAGTGGTATCACTAAGGAAAGTTACTTATTTTAGTGCGAGATAAGCATTCTTTTCTTTCATATTTCAACAAATAATAATAACACAGTGAAGCACTGTTTATACGTTTCTCTTTCATACGTATTTATCATTTATACATTTTATAAACTGGTCCCAGCAGAGTCCAATACATATTAACGTATACCTGTAATACGCTTTTTCTTATGTATACTTTTTTCAGACAGTTCCTTCAAAAAAGTATTAAGAGCCAGTTTTTATAAGAACCATGCAGAAATGAGGTGTTCGGATACACACCATTTTTGATTTTGCTCAAATTTTTATGGTGGATTCTTTTAAAGATTTTAGAAGACACATTTTTTCTTTTCCTCCAAAAATTTTTTTGGAGACCTGTAAAAATTAGTAAAGTGGAACCCAAAGTAGAGGTTTTTCCAAATCAGTGTTTTTTAAAATGAGATTATTTCTGTGTATTAAGCATCAGCCAAAAAAAAAAAAAAAAAAATCTTGTATTTTTTTGCAGCAGTAAGCATTTACCATGAATTTAATGAGCATATTTAATAATTTATATATATCACTACACAAATTGCTTGCAAAAACTATAGTTGAATCTTAGTGCGTGGAACCAGGAGGCCTCAAACATGACACACTTTTACTTTTTTTGGCACAGTTTAGCCACCCCTGCCAGAGTCCACTGAAGGTCAGCCATAAAATTTATGATATATTTCATTACAGGCACTAAATATCATGTTATAATCACAAAGATTACTTTTGCTGATGCTCAATGTGCAGAGATAATTGAATATTAAAAAATGTCCATTTGAGAAAAACTCTAAGTTAGGACCAACTTTTGGACTTTTTATCGATCATAAAAAAATTTTTTTTGGAAGAAAAGAAAGAATATGTGTCTTCTAAAATCATTCTAAGAAACCACTGTAAAATTTTTAGCGAAACCAAAAATGGCATGTATCTGACCAGTCTGACACTTATTAAAACTTGCTCTTAACGATGCTTCACTGTAATTTAAAAAAAGAAATAAAAATTTAAACAAAATCTGGGTTTAAAATTCTAAATCTTTTCTAAAACAGAAGATATTTTCTTCAAAATATTTATTAGGATGGGTTGACAATGCTTTTATGGCATCCTCTCGAGTCTTTTACAGAAATGTTTTGACTCTTAGAATAAGCATAAAAAATTACAGTCCTCACTGCTACATTTCAAGGTGAAAAGATCAGTTTTAAGTTTTTAACTGCATCCTTTTTTTTTTTTTTTGGCCCTTCTTAGTTTGTTTAATGCAAAACATCAATGAAATACCATCAACAAGGTTTTTTTTTCTTTTTTTAAGAAAAGGTAAACCAGAAAGTTATCAAAGATTGCTAGTTAAGAAACATGATTACTTACATGTCTTAAACATAACATAAATAATATACAACAGTAAAAAATAAGTTTAGTGGTCTTGTTTTTTTTTTTTTTTTCAACAAGAACAAATAATCAAATAAATAAGTAAATGAATAAAAAGGTAGGTAAGTAAAATAAATAAGTATAAATTAAAAAAAAAAGGTTATTTGAAATTTAAAAAAATAAATGAGAAAAGATACAAAGAGCACAAAAATAGCAATATTAACATACCTCAGCACCAATAGAAGAGGATAGCCTTTGCACAAATATAATGATGTCTAATGTGGGCTGTGGAATTCAGAAAATCCATATATTAGAATAATTTTAACAATCACAGCCTCAAATTGTAAAATGTTGGTTATCAAAATACACGACTTACTTTACTGATATTTGAATACAAGTCTGTAACGGAAGCACAAAATTTGTCAACATCTTGAGTAAGTAGCTGATCAGGATTAGATATTCGATTATCAATGTTGCTCATCTTATAATATATTATTCCACTACATTAAAAAGTTTAATTTTTGAAATGAAAATATGGAACATAATTAAGGTATCTTTCAAACAATTACACACATGAAAATTTTAATGAATTGGGCACTATTGCAAAAACAAAATAAACAGCTTGGTACTGGAAAGTAGAGTAACAACAAAATTTGCATTTCTTTTACCTTAGCTGAAATTGTAGTGTAGCATACATAGTGCAAATCCATTAAGTGCTTAACAGATAAATAAACATATCTATGTATAATGATCTAAGTTAATCAGAGGCTTATTATAATCTGAAAATGATTTTTTATCAGTATTTCAAACTTTCAAACGACAGAGGAGGCTCGTATGGGTCCTCTCGTAATTTGTTGCTCAAAAAATTGAATATTAAATAGTTGAACGTAATGGACCTTTCTGACTTTTCATAATATAACCTTATTTTAATGTTCTTTTAATGTTAATTTAGTCATAAGAGAAGATAAGGTACATTAGTGACCTCACTTCAGGAAGAAATTTTATATATATATATATATATATATATATATATATATATATATAAACACTGAAAAAAATCAGTGGAGTCACACTAGCCCTTTCACTCTTTCTAGGTATATAATGTAAAATTTTCAGTCTTTTTAATATTCAACTATTTTGGTGCTAACTACTATATTCGATCTATTGAACTATTAAGTCACTCAAGTAATAACTTAGGATGACAAATCAAACATAGAAATAACCAGTTTAGAAAAGAAAAAATGATATTCAAAATCACAAAACTGAAAAAATAAAAACAAGGGTATAAATATGCAGGAAAATAATAACAGGTATTCATTTCACACAAAATAACAAGCATTACATAATCCCAAAAATACCTTCTAAACTCATAAGGAGGCTAGTGTCTAGCCTTCAATTCTTGATGAAAATTTTCAATGTTTAGTACCATTAACTAATGTAAGTAAAAATCTTATTTAATATCTACAATCTATATTTGGGTCTTTGCTGATAAATTAGAAGAACTCGGATAAATGAAGAAGTAAGCAGACATAATTAAATTATAGATTAACTAGCTCACAAAATAATTCTACTTGGCAACATGAATACGATTTTTGAAACAAGGGTACCGACCGACCCACTATTCTGCGTGATACATGATACATTAGGTACAAACAAAATAGCCTTGAAGAAAGTTTTTTTTTTTTTTTTTTTTTTAGCATTATCAAAAATTTTAGACCCTTTAACAGGTACAATAGAAGATTGTTATAACACATTCAATGGGACCAGAAGCTTTGTGTGATTTTGGTGTTATATAGATCATTTTAAAAATTTACAAAAGAAAATTTGGAATAGATCAATTTTGTGAACATTAAAATAATTTTTAACTACAATGAATATAAATACAAATACAAAAGTGACGACCAGCAACAGGCTCTGGGCCCAGCTAGACTGGTCCTAGGCAATTTACAATCCCCAGTGAAGATCAATGGCCCTCTTAGAACTGTCTACTCCTTTGCTCATTACCACCTCTTCCGGTAAGCTGTTCCAAGGTTCCACTACCCTGCTAAAATAATAATTTTTCCTAATATCCATGTTAGCCTGAGATTTAAATAGCTTAAAACAATGACCCCTTGTCCTGTTTTCAGTGCTAAACTTTAACCCCGTAACATCTTTCGTTTTAATAAATTTAAACAGCTGAATCATGTCCCCTTGGTCTCTTCTTTGCTCAAGACTGTACATTTTTAGCCTTCTAATCCTGGAATCATAATCTAAGTGGGAAAGTCCACTTATTAGCCTTGTAGCCCGCCTTTGAAACCTTTCCAATACATTGTCTTTCTTAAGATCAAAGCCTAAATTATGCAATTTGAAGCATCTTTCTTAATTTAAAATGCTCCATAATCAAAAGTAAGTGCATTATCATGCACTTTTGTTAGCTTTATGATTCGCATAGCAACTACATTTTCAATCCCCTGATATTACTTTTTTCTTACTGTGAACACTGTTTTTCATTATAAAGTTTTGAATTAACGCAAGAAGTTGAAAAACTATTTTAAAATTCAATTTGCTGCAGAATTGATGCAATGCAGAATATAATGCTCTTATTACACTGCACTATTTACTATTTATTTCTGTAACCTTACGCAGTTTGTTGAGAATTGTACTTCATAGATCAGTGGTTTAAGGGTATTCTACAAGATAATGAAAAAAGTTTTGAACATAAAATTTATGAATTTTATCAGCCTCGGGGCTCAGGACATGCATATTTCCCCATGTTCTCAAATCTCACTTTTCCTGCCAATAAAAACTCTATCATGATTCAAAAAATTAAACAAATACACAGCAGAGAGTACAGCAAGCCTAAACATTTAAACATGAGTTATAGAACAATAAATAAAATTATTATGCAATATATTGCAAACTACATTAGTAACATACACAAATGGAAATTAGAGCATTTTCGTAGGAAAATTTTGCAGTATTTAGTATACTCGTTTTGAGAAACAAAACGTCAAAATACTGATGCATTAATGAAAGTTATGCTTCAAAATTATATATATATTTTTTGAGAAACCATCAACCAAATTAGCTGATATGGGAATAGGAGGGAAAACTTTCATTTGGGTAAAAAACTGGCTGACCGGAAGGAAAAAAAGAGTAGTTGTAAGGGGAAATTATTCTAATTGGAGTGAGGTCTTAAGCGGGGTTCCTGTTTTGTTCATTGTCTTTATGAACGATATTCACAAAAATATTTCTGGGAACATGAATTGTTTTGCTGATGATGTCAAACTTATGGGGACTGTAGAAAATGAAGAACAAGCAAATCAGCTGCAAGAGGATCTAGATCATATTACGGAGTGGGCTGATAAATGGGGTATGGCTGTTAATGTTGGGAAATGTCAAGTGCTACATTTAGGGCATGGAAATAAGTGTACAAGCTATTATTTGCAAGGTTCAGTCATTAGTCAGGCAGACAAAGTTACTGATATGGGGGTCTTAATAAGTCAGGATTTAAAGTTTAGCCAACAGTGCAGCATTGCTAGCAACAAAGCCAATAAGATGCTTGGGTTTATCAATAGATCTATTTCAAATTTATCTAAAGAAGTTCTTCTGCCCTTATATAGAAGTTTGGTAAGACCCCATTTGGAGTATGCTGTTCAGTTTTGGTCTCCTTATCTTAAGAAAGACATTAATGTATTGGAAAGGGTTCAAAGGCGGGCTACAAGGCTAATAAGTGGACTTTCCCACTTAGATTATGATTCCAGGCTTAGAAGGCTAAAAATGTACAGTCTTGAGCAAAGAAGAGACCGAGGGGACATGATTCAGCTGTTTAAATTTATTAAAACGAAAGATGTTACGGGGCTAAAGTTTAGCACTGAAAACAGGACAAGGGGTCATTGTTTTAAGCTATTTAAATCTCAGGCTAACATGGATATTAGGAAAAATGATTATTTTAGCAGGGTAGTGGAACCTTGGAACAGCTTACCGGAAGAGATGGTAATGAGCAAAGGAGTAGACAGTTTTAAGAGGGCCATTGATCTTCACTGGGGTATGTAAATTGACTAGGAACCAGTCTAGCTGGGCCCAGAGCCTGTTGCTGGTCGTCACTTTTGTATTTGTATTTGTATATTAGTAACAGAGAATGATAATACAAGCAGTGACTAAAAAATTAAGTAAAATTGATTTTTAGAAAAGTTCAGGAAATCATGTTGATATTCTAGACTTAAAAGACGCTTTACAGGTAAATTAAAAAAAAAAAACTCACCTAAGATAACGATCATAAAGATGCTTAGTCAATCGAGAGCGAAAATGCAACCTTAACTCATTCAAACCAAACTGGAACAAAATAAAGATTAAAAATAATAAATGCAATTTAGGAAATAACAAACGTATTGTCAAAATGTGTGGATAGTAAATACTTTATTAGAAAAAAAAAATCTAGTCAACAATAGTAATTGAGAGTTCTTTATAATTAGAAAATACATCAAAGAAAAAAAGGTAGGACATTTTTGTTGAGAAAAATTGTATAATGAGTTGAAATAAGCATAACTTTAATCAGTTTTGGTGAACTTTCATTGAAACTGATGAAGATGAATGCACATTTTAATTTAATAAATCAGAAAATGAATTTAATTAAATGCACAAAGAAGTGATAAAATTGCAGACACAAACCTTACATGGAACTTCCAAATTAAAAATATCCAAACAAAGCATTTGTATCATACATTTCAGACAGGCTACTGATCAAAAGGGCTGTGAGCATAAACTCGGAGCAGGAACATATTAAGGTTTCTAGAGGCCCTACGCAAAATTAAATCCTACCTGTAACCCTTTCATTAAATTTAGTGCATACTTGTATACAAGTAAAGTTAAACAAAAAGCAATTCATATAATAAAATAAAATTTAATTAAAAAATCATTTACTGCACTATAAATTTGCAAACTCATTATTTATGATGATTTTAATTTTTTTTTCAATTAAGTTTAATTCTTTTTAAAATGTGAAGTTCCTTTCAACCACACAGTGCTGTGCAGTCAAGTTTTGAGTTGATGCCAATAAATATTTGAAATATTTGTCATTTTCGTTGCAAAAAATTTATCCCAGAATGTTGTATTAAACTATATTATTTCTAAATATGTTGCTAGTTTTACAGTAAAAGTTAAGACTAAGAAGAATTTGGCTTATCAAAAAGATTAAGTAATGCTGCGCTAATAATTTAAAAAGTCCAAATTTTTCAGTTTTAAACAATTTTTCAAGAATAAAAAATGTTTAAAAAAAGGTGGTTAAATTAAGACAGGGGATCTTTTTATCAATATCTAAAGGTGCAATTTTTGTAATAAAAATTATCAGAGCTAAAGAAAATTTCCCTTTAGTTTTCAGATACTATTTTATAATTAAATTAATTTTAAATTGTTATAGCTGAAACTTGAAAGTAAAAAAAAAAGCAAAGGGGAAATCAAAAAGCAATTTAATTACTTAAATTTTAGAGTAGATAAAAAACACATCCTTGTTTTCTTTTTTTCTTGAATTAAATTTGTTATTCAAAAACAATTAGGAGAAATTATACTTACTTTCATTGCATTATTCACCAGAGAAAGCTGAAAAATAAAATAACTGAGTATAATATAATAATAAAACAGAAAGACAATTCATGTTTAAAATTTTATGTATCATCATTTTATCTATCACTAGAGGACACGACAGACGTTGTTCTGTTCAAACTTTGTAAATTGAAAAGTTGAAAAATTTCAATAAACCATCAAGTGTTTGAACCGTTCTGTTGAAAAAAATAAGTATAAAAAAATGTTTTAAGCTGCTATGGTGTTAGAATGCATATATCTACAACTTGATTTATCTCCCCTTGATTTAAGCCCACGGATAAGTTGTTTCATTAACTATTTTTCCTCCCGTACTTGATGGTTTGTTCTTTCAGCCAGGATAAAAAAGCATCCTCAGAAGTTTAAAAACCTAACTACCCATCTGGAACAAACGGGAAATCCCGCTGCAGCATCCCCCATATGAAAAAGAATAAAACAATCGAAAGGATATCCTTTAGAAAAATGATAAAGGTAAAAACAGTTCTCTGAATAAGCGAAAATCACTCATCCCTCCCCCCCCTCTCCTCCTGATGTAAAACATGACACATTCTTCAACTAAAATGACTAAAAGCTCTTTAAAAGCAAAAAAAAGTTCTTTGCAATTTGAAATATTTTTCCAAATAAACAAAAAATACAAAAAATTACATTAACAGTAGCTTTAAAATGTAAACAAATGATCAAGCAACTCTACTGTTTATCGCCAAAGTCGCCAAGCCACCATGTACTGTAATCCAGCAGATCATTGAGCGAAGCCAACTCAGACCGATTAGCGGTCCGATCTTCTGAACAAAACTTTTTAAACTTCATATATTGCCTAATTTGTTCTTTCCATCAAAGATAAAGATCTTCCACTGCACTAATCTTTTGTGTACAGAACTACCCTGTTGTAATTTATCGGGACGAAAATAAAATTTGTTTCGTCTTTAAATTCCATCATCTTTTCCTTTAATAATTTACTGATTAGTTAGATAATCCTTAAAGTATTCTTGAGATTGGTGCCAAAACTGAGATAAATTTCAGCCGAGAAACAAATGTTGCTAGGTGCGGTACTTTTTGATCATTTGGTTAGGAAAACCTAAAGCACCGATCTGGTCACATGGTTCAACTACGACAACAGCACACAGTTTTTGCGTGAACCTTCTAGTACTTTACTTTAAAGTATACCACGGGACCTAAAATCGTTGCTTTCAAGAAATGAAAGCTTCATTCTCTCTCTCTCTACGTTTTATCTATTCTCAATTGACATATCACAGTAGAAAATTTCAGTACAAAAAGCAGAGCTGGCTTTCTTATTATCCTTTGGCAATGAGTTAAATATTTATTTCAGTTCTCCCTCAACAATAGGTTAAAATAAGCATTAATCATTTGGGAGATATAACCATCCAATGTTTATATTAATTAATTAATTAACAAAAATGTTTCCGATTCGATCCATTGTGCTTTGAAAGCATGCTTGCACTTGATTACACACAAGAAATTTGATCAAAATCGGTCCGGCCGTTTAAAAGCCTTATGGTGGCAAATGTCCGCACAGAAGATTTTTATATATTAAGATATCATGCTCACGTACAAGTTGACCCTGACTTAAGCAAAATTTGGGTTCAGGATAGATTCCTTTTTTTTCTTACATAAGTTGATTCATATTATTATATTTTTAACATTTTTCAGATTTTTCAAATTTATGGTCAATAAAAATGCCGCCTTAATATATGCACAATGTTGATCAAGAAGCAGAAACAGGCTTTTTAATCAGTTGAGCTTTATTGCTGAAATGATTTTTTAACAGTAACTTTTAAGTCATAATGCAATTAAAATTTTCCATTATAAATTTCACTAATAAGTGCACAGAGTGATATCTCTTTTTAAGCTCCTAAATTTTGTAACAATTGTTCTGATTTACACACAAGTAAAAAGGTACAATTTAATTTTCCTTTAAGGGGATATCACACAAGAGAAATTACAGGACATCGCAACCACAATAGCAACCATAACGCTATCTGGAACTGGTTTTTCAACTCACTACCACAAACGATTGCTTCAAAATACTCGTTTGCTATGGAAATTCGCAGTTGCTCGTATAGGGGCAAACTTTTTCCTCCGCTAGAAAAAAATTGCCTTTAATTCTAGGCAAGTTACGGAGGAACCAATCAAGGTGCTGGGATTTCGTGACGTCAGGCAGCATCACTGTAAAATACTTTTGCAATCGTGGCGACAGAAATGTGGGAATTCCTTTTTATTGTTGTATTTATTTTATGTTTCAATAATTTTCGGTTACACTTTAAAAAAACGTATGAGCGACATTTAACCTCTGGTTTTGCATCTGATTTTGAATTTAAATTGCTACTTATATGTTAGTTAACATCAGTGTAAATTTTATGCATTTCTTAATTTATATTGGTGTTTTTTGTTTCATTGGGTTTTTGAAAATTGTTTTGCACAAATGTTACAATGGGGTCGTTTCCAAAATTTTGAAAGTATTTTTTTCTAAAAGAGCATGCTTAAAAACATAAGATCTGACCATTTTTTAAATAATTTGTTTATGTTTAATATTTTTAAAAAATTACTTAAATCATTGCGCTTTTATTGTTTATATTTCTGTCATGTGACGTCACAAATGATGAAATGCCATTTCGTGTTGCCATTCACAGAGCAAAATATTTAATTCGCATCTTTACTCACGTGTATTGGCAACGATAGGGTTGATAGCAAGCATAGAGTGCAATTTTAATTCGCTTCTTGATTATCATAACGTGGAAACGTGGTGAAAGGTGCAGCAAAGTGCATCATTTTTGACGTCATCAAGATCACGCCTTGTTTGAAAAATTGGATATTTAAAAAAATTGATTAAAAAATAACGGTTGGAAAAATGAAAGTATTTTCTGGGTCCAAATTATTATGATTTTTTTTTTTTTTTTTTTTGCTTATTCTATCAATTTCAGTGACTAAAAGTACTACTTTTGACTGCAGGAAACCACCCCATTCTGATACTTGAACAATTACAGTAAATTTTTTCCTTGAAAAAGTTATGTGAAAATTCCTTTTTACCAATCATAGCGTTGAAGCTGTACTTTTTTTTAAATTCAAACTGATGGGTACATACAGTATGTTCCATTTAAAAATACTTGAAATGCAGGGGAATGTAAGGCAAAGTGAAATGGTGAAATATTTACTCTACTTTTAGAGCCACCTATTTAGTAATATTTTGACTGTGTAGTAATACATGTACTTTATTTCAGTCAAGAGAAAAAATCCCTCTGAAAATCAAAGAATATGATAATAGAAAGAATTTTTAAAAAATGATATGCACATTGTAATATTTTGTTGAGATGTCAAAAAATGTTTGGCATTATTAAATGATAAAGTTCTTTTTATTAACATTTGAAATATTGATTGAGATTTACTAATATTCAATGCAGTGTTTATTTGCTCAGTATTAAGCTTATTTGTATTATAAATGCTTGTATAGCTAAGCATGTCCATGCGGGGCAAAGTGAAATAGTTCGTATTTGTATTTGTATTTGTATCATATTCGGTCTTTGATAAAATCACTTACGTATTCATTTATTAATTAGTTCGTTTACATTCCTTCTACAATACTTCCCTTATTTATTCATTCATTGACTTATTTTCTTAATAATTCGCTATTTTACTCACTCATTAATTTATTTTCGTTTATTCCTTCATTTTCTTTTCACTTATTCATTCTTTCTTTTATTTACACACTTATTTGACAAAAAATATCTTTAACGATAGAATAAAAAAACTTTCATTAGAAAAATATTTAATTTTTCACTTTGCCCCATGGAAAAAAAAGATGAAAAATTACCACCTTTTTTTTCTTTTTTCTGAGGCACAAACTTACTGCCAAAAATAAAAAGTACTTATTCAATGCGAGTTTTAATGCAAAACATATTTTCCTTCCTTTCTGTACTGTAATTTTCAGAAAGAATTTTTAATTTGTTCATTTTGAAAAAAGTAAGTTAACTATTTCACTTTGCCCCACATTCCCCTACAGTGTTTTTTAAATTTATTACTTTGATAATAATATTTATTATATTAATTTTTTATATTAAAATGAAATTTCCATCATACCATACAGAATGGTGCATAGTAGCATGTAAGGCAAACAGCTATTGTACAATAGAAATCTAGAATATTATGAAAAGTTTTAATTTTCTCAACTTTTTAACGTTACTAGGCAAGATTCTGATAATGTTAAACAGTTTTGCAGCTCAAATTATGAGAGTTCAGTCTGCAATCCCAGTTATTTACGCGTAGCAAATTTAACTGAAATTTTAATGATTTTATTATTCGACTAAAAGAATGTTTTTAAAAAGTTTCAAAATTGTACATTAAGTAATACTGGTTTTTTGCGCTTCATCGTTTCATCACATTTTTTTTAAAGCGTCATTTTATTTTTAAATGTCTGGAACTATTTTAATAAACTCGGACACACATTTTCCTGTGTGCAATATGTATCTAGTGGTATTATATTTGTGTAGGTTAAAGAGTTAGCACATCCAATAAACTCAAAGTTTAAAAAAATAACTATAAAAGACCTATTGATCAGAGATTGCTGGCTTTTTTTTTTTTTTTTTGAATTTTTCATGTTTGTTTTTAGCTATGAATTTAGGTATAATTTGTTAGAGTTAAATTTTTTTCTTACCTGTCAGTAAGTGACTAATAATTCCTATCTAAAATTAAGATTTTATTTAGTAGTTATGGGAAAAATAAGCCTAGAGAAGTCATATATTCTGTATGTCTTCTTTAAATGTAACAAGAGTATCACTTTAAATCAAACATTCAATTAATAGTAATAAAATTTTTCTGTTTTTCTGAAATTTTCACCATAAGTTCTATAAATTAATGTTAACACTCAAATATGAATTTAACAGGAGGAGCTTTGGTGACTGCATGAAATAATAGTTGATGCTCTAGCTCTGAAATCATTGGCTTGATCATTTCCCTTTTTTTTTGCCATCTTTTCACAACTCCACATACAATTAAAGCTGCAAGAGCTGCATTAAGTATTTGATTACTAATTTCATCCATTAGTGTCAAATTATCGTGATGCAGTGTGATAACCAAATGCGGAATCGACGAAAAGCGATGAACAAGCACAAACACATGGATGTAAGCTAAAAAATGGTAGCCCCCATTGTGAACAAATCGAGCAACCGTCCACGGAACCGGCAGTAACCCTGTAGGCAACTTCCCGTCCGAAAAACCAGTTCCAGATAGCGTTGACGGTTCCTATTACGGTTGCGATGTCTAGTAATTTCTCTCGTGTGATATCCCCTTTAAATACAGGGATGAAAACAGCCCAAAGTAAAAAGAAAGGAAAAATTATGCAGCTTAAAGTTTGAAGATTTTTTTTTTCTTTTTGCCTTAAACTGCAATTCAGAACTTGAGTCCTCTTTCCATTTTCTTGAGCTATTCTTTCCCGTAATCCTTGAGCTAATCTTTCCATTTGATTTTTCAACTACAGTTTGAAAATTTTCTAAGTTAAAAAAATTATCACTGGCAGATTTTTTTACCAGTAGGATTTACACAATTTATAAATACAAATACAAAAGTGACGACCAGCAACAGGCTCTGGGCCCAGCTAGACTGGTCCTAGTCAATTTACAATCCCCAGTGCAGATCAATGGCCCTCTTAAAACTGTCTACTCCTTTGCTCATTACCACCTCTTCCGGTAAGCTGTTCCAAGGTTCCACTACCCTGCTAAAATAATAATTTTTCCTAATATCCATGTTAGCCTGAGATTTAAATAGCTTAAAACAATGACCCCTTGTCCTGTTTTCAGTGCTAAACTTTAGCCCCGTAACATCTTTTGTTTTAATAAATTTAAACAGCTGAATCATGTCCCCTCGGTCTCTTCTTTGCTCAAGACTGTACATTTTTAGCCTTCTAAGCCTGGAATCATAATCTAAGTGGGAAAGTCCACTTATTAGCCTTGTAGCCCGCCTTTGAACCCTTTCCAATACATTAATGTCTTTCTTAAGATAAGGAGACCAAAACTGAACAGCATACTCTAAATAGGGTCTTACCAAACTTCTATATAAGGGCAGAAGAACTTCTTTAGATTTATTTGAAACAGATCTATTGATAAACCCAAGCATCTTATTGGCTTTGTTGCTAGCAATGCTGCACTGTTGGCTAAACTTTAAATCCTGACTTATTAGGAACCCAGATCAGTAACTTTGTCTGCCTGACTAATGACTGAACCTTGCAAATAATAACTCGTACACTTATTTCCATGCCCTAAATGTAGCACTTGACATTTCCCAACATTAACAGCCATACCCCATTTATCAGCCCACTCCGTAATATGATCTAGAACCTCTTGCAGCTGATTTGCTTGTTCTTCATTTTCTACAGTCCCCATAACTTTGACATCATCAGCAAAACAATTCATGTTCCCAGAAATATTTTTGTGAATATCGTTCATAAAGACAATGAACAAAACAGGCCCTAACACTGATCCTTGAGGAACCCCGCTTAAGACCTCACTCCAATTAGAATAATTTCCCCTTACAACTACTCTTTTTTTTCCTTCCGGTCAGCCAATTTTTTACCCAAATGAAAGTTTTCCCTCCTATTCCTATATCAGCTAATTTGCTAAGTAGAGCAACATGCGGTACCTTAATTCTAAAGTCCTCTTGCTTTCCTCATTTACGGCATCAGTAGATAATTCATTTGATTTATCTATAGTTACTTTAACAGCTGTATAATTTAAGTCTTTTTAACAGTTTGATATTAAATCTTTGGCATTTTGCAGCATTACCGTATTTTTTTTGCAGCTTTTTTAATTGAAATTCTTTCCTTTTTTCTTCTTTTACAGCCTAATTTCTCTTTTGTTCTTTTTTTGCATAATTTTTCAGAGTTTCTAACATTTTTGCAAAGATCCCTTATAGCACATGTCGTATGACGATATCGTAAAAATTACCAATATTATATCGCTATGTTATGGGATCACAATATACAACAGTGCCTAATCCGGCGCTGGGTGTGATTTTGCAACTATATCAAAAACAACATTGTGATCAAGACAAACAATATCGTGTCGATATTAGTTTGGCCGATATATTCCTATATTGTTTGTGTGGTATTGTGACAATATTGTACACTACACCATGTCATTAATTAGCCGACAGTTCTGATATCTTCCTATATCGCATCGCGCTGTCTCTCTGATGAGGTGATCAATATATGCCTTCTTTGAAAATTGGCTTTCAAAACCAAAACACACAGAAATAAAGAAACTACAAAAAGTGCAAGATTGCAGATCTGCCGAAGATTTTAATCCCTGTAAACAATACAAAATAAATATTTCATTGAAAAAAAAAAAGTTGTATTCAGCACTTCATAAAAATATTTCACATACAAAAACTAAAGTGGCATTAAAGCACTTGAAGGTAAAGTGCAGTTATTTTACATTATTCAAATATAAATCAACTCAAATGCTAAGCTCTAAAGACCATTGCATAGAAATATAAGGATGCAATTTGCATGTCACACTTACCATTGGCATAGCAAATATAAAAGCTTCCAAACTTTTCCTAAAAAGAGCTATATCTTGAGTGATGATTGCCCTAAAATTTAAGTTGAACATTTTTTAGTGAAAACAAATACATTTACATTGCAATACATGTGCACAAATTAATATATATTTATGAACTTTTACTATTTTACCTTTGTAAAAATGAGCAACTTGCAAAATATACTCTGTTCACAGGTTAACATTGAAGACAAAATTTTGTGAACTATTTGAAAAAAAAGTTAACTAATGTATAACTTTCTTCCTCCATTTTGTAAAAAAAATTAGAGATGAGTTATAAGATTGTAATCGTAAAGAAAATTTTACAGCCAGTGTGAAAATAGCTATGAGAAAAATAACTTATAAAAGAAATTTTAGCATTAAAAGTTTTTTGCTTCTGTACATAAAAAGTTGATGAAGTGTTTCATTTTCATAGCTACAAATTTCTATATTTTAAAATTATATTTTTAATATTTTAATTTTTAGGATAATTTTGAGAATTTTTTTTCGGTACATGAATTTTTGAATGGAGTCCATTACCCACATTTAATTGTTCTCTTAATATGTTTAAAACAAGAAATTTTTCTCAAAATTATTCACATGGTTGTTAAAAAATGAAAAGAGAGAAAATTCATGCAAAACTCAAAGCTTTAAGAGTTTTAAAGAATTTGCATGCAAAAAGACTCAAGACTTCACCTTTAAATCAGCTTGACTTTTTATATCTAATCCAATGTGCTACAAAATTCTAAGTCCTAACAGTTTAAGAACCAAAGAGATTATGCTCAGTTATCTTTATACATGAAGGGCTAATCTCTGTCCGGATGTCCGGGGTAAACTTCAAAACTACTGGAGGGATTTTAACCATTTTTTCACCATTGATAGTTACATTATCGGGGAACAACTTAGGCTATAATTTATTGCTAAAAAACTTAGTTTAAGAACGTTGTGATCGAAAACAGCAAATGTCATGTAATTTCCACATCGAATGATTAAAGATTAAACTCATTGTTTCGAAAATTCGTTGCCTAACAACAGGAACATTAAAAGTAATCATAATGTAAATTTTGAATCAAGGCCTCTCTGGAGCAAGCATGTTATTTATTGCTTTCTTAGGAGTTGCATCCTTATCTTTATACGTAAAGGGCTACTTCTGTCCAGGGTAAACTTCAAAACTACTGGACGGATTTTAACCATTTTTTCACTATTGATAGCTACACTATCAGGGAACAACTTAGGCTACAATTTATTGCTAAGAATCATAGTTTAAAAACGGCGTGACCGAAAACTGTGAATGTCATGTAATTTCTACATCAAATGATTAAAGATTAAACCCATTGTTTCAAAAATTCGTTGCCTAACAACAGCAATATTAAAAGTAATCATTATGTAAATTTTGAAACAAGGCCTCTCTGGAGCAAGCATGACATTGCTTTCTTAGGAATTGCATCCTCATCTTTATACATAAAGGGCTAATCTCTGTCCGGATGTCCGGGGTAAACTTAAAAACTACTGGACGGATTTTAACCATTTTTCACCATAGATAGATACATTATGAGGGAGCAACTTAGGCTGTAAATTATTCCTTAAAAACTTAGTTGTAAAAAGTTATGGTGCAAAACAGTAAATTTCATATCATATCCCCATTAAATAGTTAAATTCGCAACTCCAATAAATTATAGGGAACGCAGCAGCTACTGTCTAATGGCGGATGAAAAAAGGTGAAACAAACAAATGCCATAACTTATTACTTGCTTTGACGTTTAGTGAATGACAGTACTTTTTCATCGTATTTATGCTAAGTTTTCTTTTTTATTCTTCTGAAATTACATTACACCACAAACTGATTGAAGCCAGAAATTTACCCCAAAGAAAACTCGCGGAATGGAATGTTTTACCTTTTTCTTCAGTATTGGTAATCACCGCAAGGTAGCATATTCGAGCTTTGAAGTTGCGAATATAAAACCCATTGTTACAAAAATTCGTTGCCTAACAACAGCAATAATAAAAGTAATCAAAATGAAATTTTTGAATCAAGGTTTCTCCGGAGCAGACATGAGTTTAAAGTCGTTTAAACATTAGGAAACTCTACTTTTTGCATCCTTAAAGAAACATAGTAGAGAGCTTTTTTTTTCTTTTGAGTGTGTACTATTTATTTAAATAAAGCACACGGTTTTTTCAGTGGTCTTTGTTTTTGTTAGTTCATCTTTTGGTAATTCTTCAAACTTTTATATGCTTAAATTTGTGCTTTCATTTCTAAATGAATATTCGTTCGTTCTTTATACTTATCGCTATTTTACTTTAATGGGTAAGGAAGAAGCTTGATTTTTAATCTTGTCAAAGTGATATGTTTTGAGTTCTTTCAGTTAAAACAGAAAAAAAAAAGAAGTAGCGATTGTTTCTTACATTTATTTCTGACCCAGGCAACGCCGGGTATTTTTGCCAGTATATATATATATATATATATATATATATATATATATATATATATATATATATATATATATATATACAGGGGTGGACTGGCTGGCTTTGGCCCCGTCGGCAAAAGAGTATTTTGGCCCACCTCTGTAAATTAAAAAAGTTGAATTAACCAGTATTGGATCTCGATTCTTCCGAGTCGAGCAAAGACACTAAACTACCGCTATAGTTCCTATTTCCCTTTAAGTTTCTAAATCAAGTTTTAGAGTTCTAAAAAAAGAAAATTGTGAAACGTAAAATAAAGCTAACATTGACACATTTTTTATGTGCCTTCAAAGGATACTAATGGTATAAGTCTGAAAAGGCACATCTTTTGTCTTCTATACTGACAACATAGGAAGGACACGAGGAAAGGGAGGAATCAGGTGAATTCGCCCGGACATTTTTCGAAATTGGTTGATCTGTATAGGCATAAGGAGAAAAGAATTGGGAGAAGGGGTTCTAGAGTTCCCTTCCAAGCGATATTTTCAAAGTTGATGTCAAAAAGTGTAATTTTACAATTTGCGGTAACGTTGAAGACAAGAAAAAAAAAAGGGTTCCCCCACGATTTTGTTTTCTTAACTTTTTTTTTTTTTTTTTTTTTCAAAATTGAAGCCTATTTTTGGCTATCTTTGTTTACAATAGAATGTCGAGGGCTCTTCCCAAAAAATTTCCAAAATGGGAAGTTTTAGAAATACAATTTTAGGTTACCCTTGGTAAAATGAATGGAACAGGAAAGCATTGGGAGCTCTCTACGAAAACGTTTTTTGATTTTGAACTATTAAAAAGCAAATAACTATCATTGGTCACACTTGAGCGAGGAGGAGGCTCAGTGATCTCATTTGGAAACATTTAAAAACTGAAGTATACTCTACCCAATCTTAAACTGCCATTTAGTTACTATAGGGAATCCAGTAACTCTCCTTCTTAATTTTTCGACATTGGAATTTTAAAAACATAATCTTGTAATGTGTTTGAAAACATTAAAAGGAAAGGGGACAGGTTTCTCGAGTGTTTCCCCCCCCCCCCCAGATTTTTTAGGAGGACACTGTGCCCTTCCGCTTTTAAGCTAACTTTTGAGCCTTAACTTGATCATCCCTCCTTGTCCCTTAAAAGTTTAGACAAAACTGCACAAAAGCTACTTTTTTTTTTCAAAAGGTAAAGATTCACATAAGCCTGTCCTTGAAACGTCACTCTTTCGTTTCAAAAACTTATCCACAAGAATCTGATTAGAATATATCTGAATATTTTTTGCATTACCTTTAAAACTAAACATCAAAAAGCTTTTCAATATTTTTAAAATAATTACTATGGAAAACACTTGAACATTGTATGTAACTAGAAGACCAAAAAGTAAAAGAAGCACCTTTTGTGTTTTACAAAACTTCTCTGAACAGTACCCTTTTATCTGAAAGCGCACTGTCTCTTTTTTGGTCTGGGAGAAACACTGGTTCCCTCACAGCATTTTTTCTGAAACTGAAATCAGTTTTTGGCTATAGTGCTAATAAAAGGGTTACGGAGCTCTCCCACGAAAATTTCAAAATGTGAAATTTTAGGCTATTTTTAGAGATTTTAAGGGAACGGCGAAGGTTCGAAGACTTTGTCTGGCAATTTTTCGATATTTAAATCTGAAAAACACAATTGAGGGCCTCGATGCAAGAACCAAGTAAGTCCAGACTTACTCATTTTTGGTAAGACCAACGAATTACATTAGTGTCCGGTAAAAAGGCTAATATCTTTCCCACATTATTTACTAGAAAGCAGAGGTCTGATCTTACATTTGGTTCCCGTTGTAGCACCAATCGAAACTTCTATACTATCGACCGCACGCAAAAATGAATTAAAAAAAAAAAGTTTGGACTGAACTGGTTCTTGCATCAAAGTCCTCAATTTGTTGACTTAAGGCTAGTATCGTTGGTGGCTTTTAGATTTCAGAGAGACCTAATATCTGAAATACCTTACCCCGTTAAGCATAAATCTGGTCCTGATTACAACCGAGGACTAATTTATCAAAAAGGAACATATCCAGTAGGGTGGTCCTTATTTATATGGGGGAAAAAAATTTCGGAATTCAACAAGTGACGCCCCCTAGTTTTGTGACACTATAATAAAAAGTAACATGTGCAAAATTTGAACTTGATCGGTCAATAATAACACGTGCCCCTAGGCCGTTGAACTTTAACACTTTTGATAATTTTCTCACAAATCTTGCGAGTTTTTACTTCAGACCCAGTACATCGTTTCTCCGAGGTTTGCAAAATATTTTTACAGTGAGGTTGCATTAAAATTAATCTTTTAAATTAATCTTTATATCATCTAAAGATTTTACGTTGAATAAGAATGAAATATTGCTTTAGAAACTCGCCTTAATCTTACGCTTTTCTCAGTGTATCTCGATAGTGTATTTTTTTCCGATTGTTTTGGACAGTCTGTAAAATAAATTGCTTTGTGACTCATATTTGGTAAATTAGTTGTGAAATCCTTCGATTAATTGTGCTCCTCTTTCAGTTGTATCATTCACAATTTTCAGTATTTTAACAATA
The DNA here is from genome assembly GCF_026930045.1 of Uloborus diversus. NCBI lineage: Eukaryota > Metazoa > Arthropoda > Arachnida > Araneae > Uloboridae > Uloborus > Uloborus diversus. The sequence continues at coordinate 105,750,526 of NC_072739.1, read as the reverse complement.
TCTCTTCCCTTTAAATAGCTTCCTTCATTTTCCCGTGAATCAGGATCAAAGAGGAAAAAATCTTTTAGTATTTGTAACTTATCAAACAATTTTATTGATTCTACAAAGAGGAAGATCTTTATTAAGAAAGTATTCCAAATCATCTACTGTTATCTGAAATTTGTTAAATAGTCATCAGACACGTCTTCCTTATCACAAGCATTTTTTGGACTAGTCTTTTCCTATCTTCAAAGTTAATTCCTTCATCCAATATGAACAAAGCTACTAGTTTATCCCCTTAATACCATAAGTGATTTATGAATTTTCCAATCACTGCTTCTGCTGCATGTTTGTCGTCATTTTGAACGCTGCTAGTTTTTCAGACATATTATATTATTCAAAGGAGCCTCGATTAGGTTGCTGCGAAAAACCATATCTTCATACAGCATTCAATTGTAAAACAGCATTGTAAAACAGCATTGAAGGGCTTTCTTTTCATGTAAGGTCAATTATATTGTTCCCTAAACGTAAAAATTTTCAAACAAAAATTCCTTTTGCCATCCATGTGGCTCAGGGATAACCTCCAGGTTGCCGAAAACATGTTCCTGTAGGAGGAAATTCAGCAAGAAATATTATTACAAGTTATGAGAATTCTCTGTTATCTTTCTCAATTCCGCTTTTTACGAACAATAATATGTCATCAACTTCGTCTTTTAGAATTTAAGTGGTATGTGTACTTGATTGAAATGTTACTTACAACATTTCAATCAGTTGTACACTTCACTTCAATCAGTTCACTTCACTTCAATCAAGACATTTCAATCAGTTCTCAAGTACACTTCAATCTCAAGTTCAGAATGATTCAATCATTCTGAATGATGGAGATCTTTCCACAAAATTTTGAAGTGCTTAAATAATTGAATATCGGATCTAGAACTAAGAAAGTCAAGAACTTCTTTAAGGACACACTCTGCAGTACGATTTCAAGTGCATGATGATGGCAATCCAAATGTAATGTATTACCGTTCAGTTTTTGCTCTAAAAATTGCATGCACAATTTATACAGTTCGTATTGCAAGTCGTTGTATCAAAGACTACAGCTAGAACAGTTAGCAATAAAGAGCAATCATCTAAGATATCGTATTCAACTGAAGAAATATCTAAGGAATTCCGAGTAGCTGTTCAATATTAGGACCTGAAGCTATCACGGCAATCCTGCCAGCATTTTTTTTCCAGTTACATCTGGATGTAACTTCGTATCCCAGTGAATAACTACAAAATCTAAATTTAAATTCATGAAATTTAATTTTACCTCTCGAAGATTTTCTTTTGCTCTCTTAAAGAATGTACGATTGATCGCTAGGTCATTTGGATTTAAATTTACTGCATTTACATAGGCTGTAAATAAATGAACAACATCTTTATCCCTAATATGGCATTTGTCTAACAGTGATGAAAGCCGAGCAGATATCAATAGTTGTCAAGCTTTTTTACATTGTGGTAGACCAGCTGTAGAAAACAAAAGTTCAACAGGTTAGGATAGATACCCATTTCGGTTTCTAAATCTTGTGAATCGCAAGAATTTGATGATAATAAAGGACTATGTACTGAAACAGAAGAAAATTAATTTAAAGTATAGATTTCTACATTGTTCCAATCTGGATATACATTTTTTAAAATTTATATTTTAGATATGGAAAATACAGTATATTTTTATGTTAGGAGTAATCGAGGATTTTCCGAAATTTATATTTTAAATATTAAAAAATGCATAAGCATGTAGGTATGTTTATACCTAAAGAACAGCGAATTAAAATATAATTGCAATTACTTATAGCATTGAAACCTTGCGATTCTATTTGCCACACCTATTACATACACAGAGAATTTCGTAAATCAACACCCCCAAAGCCTGGAGGATGCAATTTGTAGTCAGAGATCATTCATTAATGGCCTAGGTCATTCATTAATGGCCTATAGAATCCCTTGTGTCCATCTTGATGAGAAGAAACGTTCCCCTGCCGCTTGATTGGAACAAGCGCAGAAGAGCGGTACGCTTGACCCAAGGCCATTGGTGTACATTTTATTCTCTGTAACATGTTAAATTTTACAGAATGAAAGTGAGAGAATGTTTGGTCGGGAAGTAGCAGCACCTATTGAGGTTCAAAATTACTTTAAATGTAAAAAGTTAGAATATTTTTACATAAAAATGAGAAAATCCGCAATTTTTTCTTCGAAACTCAAAAAAGGGGGCCCTAGGGGCACGTGTTAATATTCATGGATTGGCTTAAAATTTTGCAAGGATCATTTATTTGTACAATGGAACAAATTGAGGGGGTGTCGCGTAAAATATCTTCAACTTCGAAAATAAGGACCACCCTAATATCCAGTTTCCAAAAAGGTTCAGGAGGTGAGAAAAAAAAAAGGATATTTTGGATATGTGCCCTTTTGAACGAAAACCTGAATGTAGAAAATTTCAATTTCAACAAAACTCTAATATTTCACCTTGTCATATTCTCTTATCGAAGTACACGAATCTAAAAGTAGTGGATTAAAATTTGAGGATTTTGGACATGTTTTCCTTTGGATTTAAAAGTCTTCGTACTACAGATTCGTTCAAGAAATGTCCCCTTTTGTTCAAAATAAAATGTGCAGAGGACGGATTTGTTACCTTTTGATCAAAAAGCCATACTATAAATAAAATTGGATTTTCCACGTTCGGACTTCTTGAGAGTAAGTGATTTGATAAAGGTCGTCTGAAAGATTTAGAAAATATCATAAAATAAATTTTTCGAAAAATGGGGGGACATGTTCCCTTTTGATAAATTACTCCTCAACTAATGTAGCTCAAAAAAAGAAAAAAAAAGATACCTTGCCCTCCCCAGCACCCCGGAACTCAGTCCTAAATCTGCTTGTGTTCAGGAGCTCTCTCGAAGTCTAAGTTTTGTTCTGTTTCAGATTCAGTTTATCGTAGTCCAGGCTTGCTTTAGCTTTCCCGTCTGCGATTCGGAGATGAAAATACTCGTATAGCGATAATTTACAATAGACCAATGAAATATCTTGCCAACTGACAGCATTTAGTTTAATCTGTCACAACCAGTAAATACCAGGGGCGTGCACAGACATTTTGGGGCATGTCACAAATGACTTTTATGGGCCCTCCCCTCTATCTTGTTCACCCCCTACGTCCCTACATATATTTCTCCCCTCATTTAAAAAATCTGGGGCCTTCTTCAGGATCGGAACGGGCCAAAACCTGTCCCTTCTCCCCCCCCCCCCCCATGTGCCTGTGTATGCTCCTGTTCGTGCTCATGTATCAGCACCCCAAAGCATGATCCACACAATAGCAGTGCCGGGGCCGCTTTGTCTAATGGTGCAAGTCCCTTCAATTTTTGTTAACAGAAGTACAAATAGGAGTTTTTAACCCGCTTTTTTCGTCCCAGGCGCTTTTCCAGGCTGCGTCGGAAATTAACTAGCTTATCATAGTCTTATTTATAATTCTTCACAAAATCACAAAATATTCACGCAACCAGAATTCATATAGCATGTAGAAATGTAATTATTAAAGAAAAAAGGGACTTTTTAATTTTGGTATCTGGATGATTCAAGGTTTTTAGTTTGGCACATAGTGGCATGGATTTTCTACCTCTGAATAATTTTTTAATCGACTTACATAATGCAAACATTTCAATTTTAATAAGCATATAAAATCATCACCAAAGCTAAATTTTAATTCTAATTGAGAGGCATGGAAGTTACATTAGATTCTTTGCTGTAAAAAACAATAATTTAAGTACTACTTTTTGTAATTCTAAACACATGAAAAATTTACAGCTTCAAATGATTTTGTTAAAAAATTCAAAAATATGACGCAACAAATTTGTATCAAAATGCTACTCCAGTTTTACTTTTATCTGCCGCAAACAATAGTATTTGATCTATAATATTAGCCTTTGATTGAAATTTTGAATGCTGATCATGAAATTCAGTTAAGGGAGGATCCAGCTTCTGGTTCCTGGAGTGGGTCATTACCGTAAGGTCCATAAGTGTTAATTCTAAGAGAAAATGAGGGTTCGCAAGCAACAAGTTCAAAGCTTCCAAAACCAAGTTTTTGGCTATCTTTGGTCACTTAAGAAGGGGTGGGGGTCTATGACCCCCATCTCTCTTTCTCTAGGTCATCAGCTTGCAATTATTCGTTGGCCGCTATGAGACCCTCATTAAATTTTTATAACATACTACGATGCACATTTTAAACCTTCAAACAATAAAAGCATTTGAATAAATGACATGATTAAATGGACTAGCTTCCAAGATTTGAACCACTGGTAACTTTCAGGAAACGCCAAAACATATGTCTGCAGTAATCTGCGAATTTGTGCTTTTTAGACGTTGTTGCTTTACGTTACTTTACTGTTCAGCACGAAGGTATTTATTTATCTCACTGGTAACTGTTAACAGTCAATGTAATAAAAGAAACATTAACTAGTTGTCTAACTAGAAATCTATTAACTAATGAACTAATGTTTTAAAATCTTAACAAAACATCGACAAATGTTAAAATAGTTTTACAATAAACATAAAGATTTTAAATATTGTTACCTTTCTATGACAGTACCATTATGTATCATCCAAATGTCACACAATGTCCTGCCAACTAGTGTGCCAGCAATCATAACAACATAAGCAAACTTTGAAATAGAAAATCAAAATAATTAAGCATATAAATAATACATTAAGACAGCAAACAAATTTTATTTATTACAAATACAAAAGTGATGACCAGCAACAGGCTCTGAGCCCAGCTAGACTGGTCCTAGTCAATTTACAATCCCCAGTGAAGATCAATGGCCCTCTTAAAACTGTCTACTCCTTTGCTCATTACCACCTCTTCCGGTAAGCTGTTCCAAGGTTCCACTACCCTGCTAAAATAATAATTTTTCCTAATATCCATGTTAGCCTTAGCCTGAGATTTAAATAGCTTAAAACAATGACCCCTTGTCCTGTTTTCAGTGCTAAACTTTAGCCCCGTAACATCTTTCGTTTTAATAAATTTAAACAGCTGAATCATGTCCCCTCGGTCTCTTCTTTGCTCAAGACTGTACATTTTTAGCCTTCTAAGCCTGGAATCATAATCTAAGTGGGAAAGTCCACTTATTAGCCTTGTAGCCCGCCTTTGAACCCTTTCCAATACATTAATGTCTTTCTTAAGATAAGGAGACCAAAACTGAACAGCATACTCCAAATGGGGTCTTACCAAACTTCTATATAAGGGCAGAAGAACTTCTTTAGATTTATTTGAAATAGATCTATTGATAAACCCAAGCATCTTATTGGCTTTGTTGCTAGCAATGCTGCACTGTTGGCTAAACTTTAAATCCTGACTTATTAGGACCCCCATATCAGTAACTTTGTCTGCCTGACTAATGACTGAACCTTGCAAATAATAACTTGTACACTTATTTCCATGCCCTAAATGTAGCACTTGATATTTCCCAACATTAACAGCCATACCCCATTTATCAGCCCACTCCGTAATATGATCTAGATTCTATTGCAGCTGATTTGCTTGTTCTTCATCTTCTACAGTCCCCATAACTTTGACATCATCAGCAAAACAGTTCGTGTTCCCAGAAATATTTTTGTGAATATCGTTCATAAAGACAATGAACAAAACAGGCCCTAACACTGATCCTTGAGGAACCCCGCTTAAAACCTCACTCCAATTAGAATAATTTCCCCTCACAACTACACTTTGTTTCCTTCCGGTCAGCCAGTTTTTTACCCAAATGAAAGTTTTCCCTCCTATTCCTATATCAGCTAATTTGTTAAGTAGAGCAACATGCGGTACCTTATCGAAAGCTTTTTGAAATTCAATGTAAACAACATCTACAGGCTTCTTATTGTCCAAAGCCATGGTAACTTTGAGAAATGTAATAAATTAATTGCACAAGATTTATCTTTCCTGAAACCGTACTGAAAACTAGTCAATAGATTATTAGTCTCTAGAAAATTTACTAACTTAATTTTTATCAATGTTCCAAAAATTTTGCAAACCACCGAAGTTAGACTCACAGGTCTATAATTTCCCGCACTCCCTTTAGACCCTTTCTTGAAGAGTGGTGTAATGTTAGCCAGCTTCCAGTCCTCTGGCACTGTCCCCGAATTATAAGAAGCATTGAAAATGCTTGCGATTACATCTGCTAATTCCTCTGCACATTCAACTAAAATTTTCGGATAAATATTATCTGGCCCCGGAGCCTTAGTCTCTTTAAATTTTTTCAAATGAAGTAAAACGTCATCCCTGGAAAATACAAAGTCCTCAAGCTGTACTATAGCTTGTGTCTTGTTGGTGTCAACTGTTGAGATACAGTTATCGTTAAAAACACTCGAAAAAAGTTATTAAGAACATTAGCAATATCACTATCGTCCTGAATTAAAATTCCGTGCTCATCAACCAGTGGCCCAATATGACTATTTCGAACTTTCCCTGAATTAGCGTATGCAAAAAACCTCTTGGGATTCCTGTTTATGTTATCTGCCAGTCTTTGCTCCAACTCTCTTTTCTGAATCCGTACCAAATACTTAAATTTACGCCTTGCCTTACAATATTGGAGCCTATCTGCACTAGAAACACTACACTATCTGCACTATTAAATACCACACAGCCACATATAGTCGAACTTGTTCATAACAAACCCTGATTCAATGAGAACCAGGGTTTATCGAGGAAATCGGAAATGATTGGTTGGTACAATGTTAAGTCTATGGAAGCATCACTCATTTTTAACAAGCAAACACCGCTTAAAACAAGTCATATTTTTCTGATTTATTGAATTTCAATTAGCTTTCAGTCCACTTATCTATTCTTGGAAAATTTCGAGCAACATTCGAAAGTCAACCAAAATTAATGATGAGTCAAATATTCTGTAAACAAGTGATAACAGCAGTTTTTTTTTTTTAATTTGTGAGTAGAGAAGAATTAAAAAAAATATCAATTTGTTGATGATTAATGTTATCACTTCCAAGATACTGCAACATTATTGCAGTTCAGATTCAAACTAATGCAAATTAAAAAAAATTTTGAAAGTGACGACTATAACAACAAATGTGAAGAGTTTGAAGTTGAACAACCCTCAACATATGCAATGACATTTCACATGCCAAGAAACTTCAAGTGTTTTTTGAAGCCAGGAGTGCAAGTCTATGAGCAAAATTAGGACATGTATAATTGTACAAATAAAAACAATTAAAAAGAGTTAACTCTGCAAACTGCTGCTTCAAGATCGTAAAAGCAAACCCCTTTATCAGTGCAAAAAGGAGAGAAAAAAGTTTTTCTTCTTACACTGATTTAAATTCTTTTAATTGCTTTTATCTGTACAAGTATACATGTTGTTGTAATTTCACTCATTTCATTGTACTAAGTTTGAGACTGCTTTTTTACTTAATGCACAAGTTTTTTTTTTTCAGGCCTTGAGAATATTTCTTGAAAAACAATAATACAAGGATGATACAAGAAGTCATTTCAAAAAAAAAATTAAACCGATTTCTTCAGGAGCATACTAAATTAAAAAAAAACAGAAAAAGCACATGTAAGAATATTTGTGAAATTTTTCAAGAACCTGTTTTTTAACGAGCACTTGGTTATAAAGAGTATCTCCTTTTGCTCTCATTAAAAGCTAGTTTGACTGTAAATCATCACCTCAAAGCAACAGTAGGATATCTTACTTTTATTCCTAGGATTAGATGTCTTACTGTTGCTTTGAGAGGACGATATATAAACTAACATTCCTAAAACTTATATTTAAAGTTAAATCCTAGAGCAGGAAACTAATTCAAAATCTATATTTTTAAGAAAACATACCTCTTTTGTAAACACACTAGGCAAAATTATCTTCAATATTGCTTTCAACTGCCTACAAAATAAAGTTGACAAGAAGTCTAAGTTTAAACGTATAGTTCATTTATGAAAATAAGAATGATGTCTTTAACATTAAAAATAAATATTTTGAATGATAAATCTAACCTGAAAAAGTTCATGTCAACCTGCACTCTAACTTTTTTGTCTTCTTTCTAAAAATAGAAAATTATAATCTTAGACTGTGAACTTACTATACAAATTGAAAGAGATTTACAGAGTGTAACAAAAATGATCAATAGATCATTAGTCCAAGTAGTATAAATATATTTTTAAAAATATAGAAAAAAGAGAATCAAGAAACATCAATTCAGTTATCAAAAAGTTGTACATGGCAACATAACTACATTGTCAAAGTAACTTAAACTTTCACAAAAAGCTTTCAAATCATATATTTATTTCCTGAATGTAACTTAAGGGGTCATAGTACCTCAAAAATGATCAAACGATCAAAAAATATTTTATTGCTTTTTTCAAAACTACAAATTATTCCAAACACAGGGAAAAAGTTTCATCATTTGAGTTCAAACATTTAAAAAGTTATGAGTAGTTTAAGGTCATGCTCGCTACATGTTCTTACGCAAAAGAAAAATTTTAAATTGCTTTTTCTCAGTGATCGTTTTTTTGTGTTTTCATGTCATTAGAATCCCTAAGGATTTTTTTCTATTAAAGATACTGCTTTAAAATAATACTTTTTACAGTCAGGATAATATATTTAACAAAACTGTGCATTGGGTAAGCAATTTATAAATTACTCAAATGTTTAGAGCATGTTATACCTTTAAAAACAAAATTTTTTAAAAAAAGATTACAATTTTTTACATAATTAATCACAGAAAATGTTCCATTACATATATAAACAAATGAATGCACAGATTTTTAGAGATGAATATTGTGATTGATAAGCAAAAACTTTTTTTTAAATAAGTGCAAAAACAAAAAAGCCTTAGGGATTTTAAAAAATTGAAATTTCCCTAAATTTTTTAGATTTTTAAAAAATGTGGGCAATATTTTAAGATTTTGAAAATAAATTATTGGTTGCGAAATGAGTGTGTATGTTGTGGTTTCAAAGAAAAACACAATATTCATAAATTTTTAAAAAAAATGTTCAAAAGGTACTGTGACCTCTTAAAATGGGAAACAGTTTCAAATTTTTATACATACATTGCAACACAGAAGGAAATAATGTTTGCATTCATTTCCATGCAGGCCCGTGTCCAGGATTTCACAAAGGGAGGGGTTTCAAAGATCTTTTAAAAATCATTTCTCGCAGTGGCATGAAAACACCTCTTGTACCAAATAATTCATTCCTGTTTTATGGTTATAATCAAGCAATGGAGTACTTTAGAGGCCAGAGTCATTGATTTTAAAGCGCATTACTATTCATAGGAAGACATAACAAGTATAGTATTATATACATGTAGGGATGTTTGTGACCCCTCCCCTATTTCCCCAAATTCCGGCTGCGCTAGTGGATAGAATGTTGTTTTACAGCTTCTTCAGAAACAAGCCTTTTTATCTGTTAACTACACTGCATATTGCAAAAGGTATTAAAAATTTCGCACAAATATTTAATTTTTCATGCTGTATACCAAAAAATATTCCCATTGGATGTTTTGTATTGTCAGTCTATTCAGTGGTTCTTTTGCAACTGGTTTTCTAAAGTATAATTTCAGTTGGTGAAGAGTGGGCACTCGTAAATTGCTGAAAAAAAATCAAAGAAAATGACTTAAAAAAAGAGCACTGACATAAACATTAACACTATAACTAAGTTAAATATCATTTTCTTCATATTGCTTTTATCATTATTCTCCCCCAATGGGAGGGGTTTAACCCCTAAAACCCTCCCCTTGGACACGGCCCTGTTTCCATGACAATACTTACAATGTTTTAAAATTATAGCTGAGTTTTTTTATAATTTGTAGTATTAAATTATTTAGAAAAGAGAAATAAGATAAAATTTGATTACTAACCTGAGCATATGCACAAGCAACCTCATCCACTAGTTCTGCTCTGTGGAAAAATATTTATATTTAATGATTTTGAAATGAATACACATTTTGGTATCATGCACAATCAATAAAAATTCAATATATGATCAAAATATTATACTAGTAATGTATTTAAAATGACAATGAATTTTTAACCTTTTCCTTCCTCTTCTTAATCGTACAGTAGAAATCCAGTATACTAAGCCAACTGAAGCAGCGATCACAGCAGAATTACGGGCGGCAACTTTACTAAATACTGGAGCCATAATTTTAATTGTGGTGTTACAGATTTTTTATGAAGTTTATATTTTTCAATCCTGACGGCCTAAATTTCTGAAAGAAGATATAAACTAGTGTTAAAATGCTTGTGAAAAGTATAAGCTTAATAGTTCAGAAAATTTCCTGGACCGTAGGTCCTGGACATGTCATTACGATCAGTTACAATTACAAAAAATACGGGCATTTAATCCAAAAACAGAACTAAATAGGTTGCGTTTGACAAACTTAACCGGTCTACCGGTAACTAACCGGTTACTAACCACAGCGTTCTAAGATCTATTCGGTTACCGTTTTAAGATGTTGATTAGTTGATTAAAGCAAATGATCATTTGCTGTCTACCGGTCGCTACCGGTCATGCTCGTCGAACGTAAACATAGTTTTCTTCTCCATTCAAGGAGGTAAAATTCGAAGAAATCTACACGTCGACGAATTATTTGCTAATGAAAGTAATTTAGTTGTTCCACTTTGGTAAATGGATATGTATTTTAATTATTAGTAGTTACTATATACTGGTGGCAATGGTATTCTGGGGATTCAATTTAAGGGTGCATTCGGAAACGCGGATCGGTCGCCTCGGTGCAACCGCAAGCGTTCGGAAACGCTTGCGGTGGAACCGGTGACGTCACTTAACCGCGTTCGGAAACACTGCGGTTGTTTTCTGGCGGTCGACTTGGTAGCAACCTGTGGCACCGCTGTCTGGAAGCGGTTAGCGAGATCACAAACGTCACAAAGTCTGTGTTGGCCAATCCGGTCGTGTTTCATGTTCTGATCGTAATGCACGTGACTTGCCTATTATGAAAGTTACGCGTTGATTGGAGTGTCGTTTGCTGCTGAACTAGAATTACCGCGGTTTAACCACGAGCGTTCGGAAACACAGCTGTTCTACCGGAATTCCTGGAGAAATTCCAAATACGTCATAACCACACCGGACTAACCATGCGGTGTAACCGGTGGATCGTTTCCGAACGCAGCCTAAATGTCTCGCTCTCGCTCATGTGTTTATGGATGAAACTCGCTGATCCAGTTGTTTTTCACTTAAAAAAAATTGCGAAAGGCTGTTTCTTCATTATGTTTTTAATACATATCAGTTCAAACCTTTTCTCATTTAAAATGACGTGAACTTATCTTTAGTTTCCAAGGACGTTTTCATTGGAACTTTTGATTTTTAATATGAGTATAAAAAATCAAGTTTTTAATTTTGTATTTCGTCAGTAGTGGTTGAAGCTGAAAGAATGAAGTTCAGAGCAGTATTCAATCGTATGCACAGACTATTTTTCTCGAGTAAACAAGATTTAGCTATTGCAACTTGTAATTGTTTTAACTCTTTTCATAAGTACTAAACTTTGTATCAGTTTCTTTACCGAGTCAAAACTTACTATATGTAAATTTTCTATTTTTTAGGCTCTTTTCACTCCGATAATATTGAAGAGAATAAGCTTTTGAACCAACTGAGAATTAGAATTGAAGCTACTGGGCCTCTTTCGGTCGCAGATTACATGAAAGAAGTTTTACTATCGCCGAGTTCAGTATGTGTTTGAAAAGTTTAAATTTTAGCAGTTAAATACAAAACTTGTAGTTCTTTTGCTTGTCCAGTTTATTGTCATTGTTCCAGGTTGGTGGCATTTATGTCGCAATGAAAGATTGCAGCCAGGCAATATTTTCCCATGTTTATAAAATGTTATACAAATAAATAGAAATACAAAAGCGACGACCAGCAACAGGCTCTGGGCCCAGCTAGGCTGGTCCTAGTCAATTTACAATCCCCAGTGAAGATCAATGGCTCTCTTAAAACTATCTACTTCCTTGCTCATTATCACCTCTTCTGATAAGCTGTTCCAAGGTTCCACTACCCTGCTAAAATAATAATTTTTCCTAATATCCATGTTAGCCTGAGATTTAAATAGCTTAAAACATTGACCCCTTGTCAAACTTTAGCCTTAAAAATCTTGCTAAACTTTAGCCCCGTATTATCTTTCATTTTAATAAATTTAAACAACTGAATCATGTCCCCTTGGTCTCTTCTTTGCTCAAGACTGTACGTTTGGAATGGGGAGCATGCTTTAATTAGCAGAATTCGAATGGGTACTAACTATTGGGATTTTAGTAGAAACGGAAATAGGGTAGCTAGTAAGAGAAAACATTTTAGCAGTTGGGATTCAAATAATCGCGCAGCATTAAATAAAGGTAAGATGGGCTTACTTAAGGTTTTTTATACAAATGCTCGTAGTATTAGGAACAAGATGGAAGAATTGAAAAGCATAACAATAGACGAGATTATTGGACTTACCGAGACATGGGCTACCGAAAGTGATGATGATTTATTATCTATTGCTGGGTATAATTTGTTCAGACAAGATAGAGTAGGTAAAAGAGGTGGTGGGATTTTATTTTATGTCAGAGACACTTTAATTTGCAATGAATTGGTAATTAATGATAAACCTAACGAGATTGATATGATTTGGCTGGAGTTGATGAGCAATAAGGGCAATAAACTACATTTACGGAACATTTATAGGCCACCCAACTTAAGCCAGGGTCAAGATGAACAGTTGTTTAGTATTATTAGTGACATTTCAAGCAAGGGGTCAGTCATTATAATGGGAGATTTTAATTTTACAGGAATTGATTGGAATAATTTTTACCATAGTAATAGCAGAGAAGAGGAATTTTCGAAAGTAATTGGCGACTGTTTTTTAGATCAAATTGTAACTCAGGGTACTCGACAGGACGTGATTTTGGATCTAGTTTTCTGTGATATGGAAGGTTCTGTTCAGGGGTTATGTGTAGGGGAACACATTGGAGACAGTGACCACAACAGTATTAGGTTTGGGACCCAATTTCAGAAATACTGATTTTTTGGCACTTAGGCAGAGTTTGAAAGCAGTTTTTTCTTCTGGATTGGACAATAGCGATGTGAATCTTCAGTGGGCAGAGTTTAAGGAAAAGCTAGCGAAAACGGTTGGGGATCATGTTTTTTTTAGGAGAAAGGGTGTCAACACTAAAATTTGGCCAATGTGCTTCTCCAGGGAAACTAAAGACGCTCTAAATCACAAGCAAGCTGCTTTTCATAGGTTTAGAGAAACTGGTCACAGTGCAGATAGGCTCCGATATTGTAAGGCAAGGCGTAAATTTAAGTATTTGGTACGGATTCAGAAAAGAGAGTTGGAGCAAAGACTGGCAGATAACATAAACAGGAATCCCAAGAGGTTTTTTGCATACGCTAATTCGGGGAAAGTTCGAAATAGTCATATTGGGCCACTGGTTGATGAGCACGGAATTTTAATTCAGGACGATAGTGATATTGCTAATATTCTTAATAACATTTTTTCGAGTGTTTTTAACGATAACTGTATCTCAACAGTTGACACCAACAAGACACAAGCTATAGTACAGCTTGAAGACTTTGTATCTTCCAGGGATGGCGTTTTACTTCATTTGAAAAAAATTAAAGAGACTAAGGCTCCGGGACCTGATAATATTTATCCAAAAATTTTCGTTGAATGTGCGGAGGAATTAGCAGATGTAATCGTAAATATTTTCAATGCTTCTTATAGCTCAGGGACAGTGCCAGAGGACTGGAAGCTGTCTAACATTACACCGCTCTTCAAGAAAGAGTCTTAAGAAAGTGCTTGAGATTATAGACCTGTGAGTCTAACTTCGGTGGTTTGCAAAATTTTTGGAACATTGATAAAAATTAAGGTAGTAAATTTTCTAGAGACTAATAATCTATTGACTAGTTTTCAGTACGGTTTCAGGAAAGATAAATCTTGTGCAATTAATTTATTACATTTCTCAAAGTTACCATGGCTTTGGACAATAAGAAGCCTGTAGATGTTGTTTACATTGATTTTCAAAAAGCTTTCAATAAGGTACCGCATGTTGCTCTACTTAACAAATTAGATGATATAGGAATAGGAGGGAAAACTTTCATTTGGGTAAAAAACTGGCTGACCGGAAGGAAACAAAGTGTAGTTGTGAGGGGAAATTATTTTAATTGGAGTGAGGTTTTAAGCGGGGTTCCTCAAGGATCAGTGTTAGGGCCTGTTTTGTTTATTGTTTTTATGAACGATATTCACAAAAATATTTTGGGGAACATGAATTGTTTTGCTGATGATGTCAAAGTTATGGGGACTGTAAAAAATGAAGAACAAGCAAAACAGCTGCAAGAGGATCTAGATCATATTACGGAGTGGGCTGATAAATGGGGTATGGCTGTTAATGTTGGGAAATGTCAAGTGCTACATTTAGGGCATGGAAATAAGTGTATAAGTTATTATTTGCAAGGTTCAGTCATTAGTCATGCAGGCAAAGTTACTGATATGGGGGTCTTAATAAGTCAGGATTTAAAGTTTAGCCAACAGTGCAGCATTGCTAGCAACAAGGCCAATAAGATGCTTGGGTTTAACAATAGATCTATTTCAAACAAATCTAAAGAAGTTCTTCTGCCCTTATATAGAAGTTTGGTAAGACCTCAATTGGAGTATGCTGTTCTGTTTTGGTCTCCTTATCTTAAGAAAGACATTAATGTATTGGAAAGGGTTCAAAGGCGAGCTACAAGGCTAATAAATGGACTTTCTCACTTAGACTATGGTTCCAGGCTTAGAAGGCTAAAAATGTACAGTCTTGAGCAAAGAAGAGACCGAGGGGACATGATTCAGTTGTTTAAATTTATTAAAATGAAAGATGATACGGGGCTGAAGTTTAGCACTGAAAACAGGACAAGGGGTCATTGTTTTAAGCTATTTAAATCTCAGGCTAACATGGATGTTAGGAAAAATTATTATTTTAGCAGGGTAGTGGATCCTTGGAACAGCTTATCAGAAGAGGTGGTAATGAGCAAGGGAGTAGATAGTTTTAAGAGGGCCATTGATCTTCACTGGGGATTGTAAATTGACTAGGACCAGTCTTGCTGGGCCCAGAGCCTGTTGCTGGTCGACACTTTTGTATTTGTATTTGTTTTTAGCATTCTAGGCCTGGAATCATAGTCTAAATGAGAAAATCTATTTATTAGCCTTGTAGCCACCTTTGAACTCTTTCTAATACATTAATATAATTCTTAAGATAAGGAGACGAAAACTGAACAACATACTCCAAAATGAGGTCTTACCAAACTTCTATATAAGGGCAGAAGAACTTCTTTAGATTTGTTTGAAATAGATCTATTGATAAACCCAAGTATCTTATTGGCTTTGTTACTAGCTATGCAGCACTGTTGACTAAACTTTAAATCCTGACTTATTAAGACTCCCAGATCAGTAACTTTTTCTGCCTGACTAATGACTGAACCTTGCAAATAGTAACTTGTACATTTATTTCCATGCCCTAAATGTAGCACTTGACATTTCCTAACATTAACAGCCATACCCCCTTTATCAGCGCTTTCCGTAATATGATCCAGATCCACTTGCAGCTAATTTGCTTGTTCTTCATTTTCTACAATCCCCATTACTTTGGCATCATCAGCAAAACAATTCATGTTCCCAGAAATATGTTTATGAATATCGTTCATGAAAACAATGAACAAAACAGGCCCTAACACTGATCCTTGAGGAACCCCACTTAAAACCTCATTCCATTCAGAATAATTTCCCCGCACAACTACCCTTTGTTTCCTTACGGTCAACCAGTTTTTTGCTCAAACGAAAATTTTCCCTCCTATTCCTATATTAGCTAATTTGTTAAGTAGAGCAACCTGCGGTACCTTATCGAAAGGGTTTTGAAAATCAATGTAAACAACACCTACAGGCTTCTTATTGTTTAAAGCCATGGTAACTTTGTCATAGAAATGTAATAAATTACTTACACAAGATTTATCTTTCCCGAAACCGTACTGAAAACTAGGCAATAGATTATTAGTCTCTAAAAAATTTACTATCTTAATTTTTATGAATGTTTCAAAAATTTTGCAAACCACCAAAGTTAGAGTCACAGGTCTATAATTTACCGCACTCCCTTTAGACCCTTTCTTGAAGAGCAGTGTAATGTTAGCCAGCTTCCAATCCTCTGGCACTGTCCCTGAGTTATAAGAAGTGTTGAAAATATTTACGATTACTTCTGCTAATTCCTCTGCACATTCAACTAAAATTTTTGGATAAATATTATCTGGTCCTGGATTATGATTCTGTATAAATTTGTCTTATCATTTCAGGTTTTTAATTTAAACTTAATATCATTCAAAAAGATAACTAATGAATCATATTTTTAAAGTTATACCATAATATATGATGTAATAAAAAATAAATTAACTATGAGCTGTGCAGTAAGCAATGTACACTGTGCTGAATCTATAATTTTTCCTAATTGAAGCAAAACGTGAAACTGCCTGACCGACCTTACCCATCTGCCTTCCAAGTTTTCTTTCTAGTTTCAATGAAAAAAAAGGGCTCAATTTGTCAGTCTCCCAAAAGCTGATGCCCGGGCAATGATCCCGGCTTGTTCACCTTAGATTCGGCACTGAATGTGCGCAGTTATGTAAAAGATGTTGTTGAAAAAAAAAGGAAACTTTTTAATTTTTAAATGGAAGTAAATGAAATACTTAAGAATAAATTAAATCACTTAAATATTTTTGGCAAGTCATAGCGTCTTAAGTCAATCAGTAATAATGTGTTGTCCATCCTGGGTCATTCCGTGTCAAATCAACACAGTGATCAGACCTCACCCTCTCAGATTTTGATGAAATTTGGTACAGAGTTAGTCTTTATGTAGACATAATAAAATATAATTTTTTTTTTGAAAAGTATGAAACGGTTTTGAAAATACAGCGCTGTAAAACTACCAAAAAGGGGTTGAAAAACGTGAAAGAACCAATTTTCAAAATGACCTAGAATCTTTTCTAATTAAGATAGAGGGTTGAAACAAGTTTCATTTGAAAGCATTTTTAATGACCTTTTCAATGATATGCAACATGATTAGGTCTAAAAAAATATTTTAGTTAAATTTAAATTAAATTTTAAAATTTAAATTTCTCAAAATGCGCGTCTTTAATTTTTTTCAAAATTTTTTAAAAAAATGCTTATACACTACTCAAATGGCTGTAGAAGTTTCAAGATGGGCTTATAATGGGTTCATGTTTAAAAAAATCATTGAATAAACAACTGTTGGATCTACAACGCAATTATAACATATAATATAACATGGTTTTAGTGTTAATAAAATATTTATGCATAAAAAAATAAATAAATTATTATAAATGTTTATTCAGTGCTGACTAAAATGTCTGAATGAATTTGAAAGTGGGCTAATAAGTGGTTCATATTAAAATAAATCATTGAATAAAGCAGTGATAGCACAAAATAGGTATTAGATAACATGCTTTAAGCTCTAAGAAATAGAAGGAAAAAATTAATAAAGCATATTGTAATTATTTTTCTAGCAAATAATTTATTTTGTATTAATTTTAAATATAATTATTACCAGAGCATACCTTTACTTGAAAGTTTTGAATATTTCAATAACTTGTCGAGTTTCAATTTCTGGCAGTGTGTATGCTCTACCTGTTGGAGTCATTGGGTTTACTTTACATAATATTAGAGTGACTGATACCCATAGTGTATCTGGCTGTGTTGGAAAAGAAAAAGAAGATGAAGTCCTGCTGGATGAAAGAAAGTTACTTTGACTTCATCAGTATCTTCATTTTTCTCAAGCACATATGCAAGCCACCAGTTATGTTCATATATTACACATACATAACCTTGTATTTCTGAAAGTTTGAGCCTATCTTCTGAAGAACTTACTCTCTCAATAACAAATTCTGCTGAATGAGAAAATGTTTTGACTTTGACTTTTGATGTACTAGACGCTAGGGGAATAAATCCATGTAACTTCTGTGCTCCTTTAATGGTTATTGACTTATTGAAACGATTTGCAAGGAATTTTTCAGTGTTCATGTATTCATTTGGAGTGACATAAACGAAATTGACCGATGGAACATTTTGTACAGAACATTCATACAATTGTACTGGTGTTGTAATTTGATTATCATAAGGTCTCTGTAGGCTTGCCTTTGCTGCTAACCTCTTTACTGTACCACCAATACCATCACATGGTCCCTTACCATGTGCAGTGGCTGAAAAGTGCCACTCAGCTTCTATATTAAAATCCTCTTTGTGGAAACACAGGTTGGTAAAGTTCTTCTTGTTTTTGTACTGAGCTGCTGAACCGTCTGAAAAGTAAAAAATCTTCCTAATGTTGTCATCAAATTTTCCTTTTAGAAAATCAATCAGCTTTTTCTGAAAGCAATACACTGCCACTGTATTATGTTCTAAACATTCAGTTATAACAACTAAACTCATGTGTTCAAGTTTTCCTGCACTAATATAATAAATTATGAATGGGTGAATTGTGGTTTGTTCACTTGCCCAGTGGTAACTTTGAGCTTCATCTTGTAGGACAAATTTATAGTTTTCAGAAAAGTCGCACATTACTATAAATTCTGCATCTACTAATTTACTCTTAATTTCATTCAAAAATGAACTTTGCTGCTTTGCAATAAAATCATGCCGAGCAAGAGCAAAAAGCTTTTCACAAAATAAATCTGTGAAGTCTGTCGCAGATTTCTCTAGTTTCCAGGTTGCAACGATCAACTGATATCCATTGACGAAAAGTTATTTTTTCTATCATGTTTTCATCAAACGAATATTCCAGCATGTCTTTGATTTCTTTAGTTCCTGAACAAAAAGAGCATTTTCCCAAATAACATTCTATCGATGCAGGATTACACATAATTTTAGCTATGCAATGTTTATAAGTCTTCAGCTTACCATCAGTTAACAAATCAAGTTTTGCATTCTCAATCATCAGCTTTACGTTTTGATGGGTGGTGCATACACAAACCGTGCGAGTTCCACTCTGGCCAGCAAGTACACAATTTTTCGGCCTTAGTTCAGCAAATTTGGAGAAACTTATCTTAAAGTTGGGATATTTATCTTCATAAGATCTATACGCCTCCATCAAATTGCAGAGAATCAACCGTTTGGATATTTTTACTTTATCCCCATTTTCGGTACGAATAGATATACAATCTTTCATTCTTGGTAATATTCTACTAATTTCATCACTTTCATAGAAAGCTCTTATATTTTCTGCAATTTTAGGAGGAAGACATTTCCCTGGTTTTTGATTCGGGCTGGCCAGGATACTTTTATCTTGTAAGAGTTTTTTTGATTTTCTTACCAATGCATTGAATTCCTGCATAATTTTTCGTATACTCCAATGACTCAGGCAGGCAGGTAAGTATCATCAATTTGTTAACATTAGAGGAAGAATTTGTGAATTTAGTTTTCAAATTTTTTAAAAGTGTTTCTTCAGCTGTTTCAGGCTCACTCTCAGAAGATGTTTCAATATTAGTAAACAGTTTACATTTTAATGCAGTACTAATCTTTTTCATCTTATTTGCTGAATAACCTTTGTGTTCTGATTTCCTTTTATCAATCAGAGACTTTCCCAATTCTTGTAAAAAGACACATTACAGGTTTCAACAATTTCTGACTTAGTCGCAAAATTTGAATCACAACTTTCAGAACATCCACTGTCTTCAATATGCTGGCCTGAGTCTTAATTTTTCCTTAAAAGAGACAATTCTTTTTTGCAAGTATGGCAAATTTTAGCATTTTCTGGAACTCCACTCAAGTATTCTGTCATCCAGCCTGCAACTTCACGTAATTTCTTTTTGTCTCTAACGCAGTGATTATCCTTTTTAAATGGATCAAAATACTGTGCAGTCAAGTATCTTTGATCAGCCATATCTTAAATTTTACATAATATTTACATTTTACCCTATATTTCCAAAAACTTAATACTTAAACAACTTTTGTGATTACTAAATATATTAAATTTCGTATGTACAAAATAATAAGAATTTTAAACTAAAATTTCCTTGTATTCACTATAATACTGCAGTCAACAAAAACTCAATATATTCCCTATCTCTTTAACATACTCCAATAAAACACACATCTGACTTGGGGCTGATCAGAATTGACACTGAGCTTAAAACAAGGAACTGTGGTGATATACAAAATCTATCCAGACATGCACATTACAATGAAGCCCATATGTCAGACCTACATATGCCAGATGTAGCTTAATATAAACAAAGTTCTATTCCTTCTTGCTTGGTTATGCCTAATAAAACCTTATGGAGATTTGGTAACTAAATTTATTACTTTTTTCATCTTTCTTTCTCAACTATGTGAGGTCATCTTAATGACTACCAAATAGCTCACACACTCCCCCCCCCCTTTTTTTTAAATCTAGCAAGTTAACCATTCAAATAATTGATAACTTGGTTTTAATCAGTTGTATGTATATTTTTTTAAATAATAAGTAAGCATGCCTCAAAATTAATTTCATTACATTTCATAAGGTTTATTTATATTTAAAAAAAATTAAAAGCATAAAAATTACTTGGAACAAAATATTTATTGTCTAAATTTCTTACATTAATTTATTTTAAAAAATGAAGTAATGATAGATTTAAAATTTGAGGTTATGCGACTGACAAACTTTTACATACATTTACCGGTTCAAGTATGTTTCAACAGGCAGTCCTGACATTTAGGAAAGGTCGGGGTGGGGTGATATTCCTGAAATAGGAAGATTAACCAACTTACATGAAAATGGATGTGGTTTTTGCTGTTTCTTGGTGTAATTTGCATTGAGTACCAAAATGAAGAACCTGACAAGTAAATAAATAAAAAAATACAATTAAATGGACTGCAAAAGCTCTTAGAATAAGCTACTTGGCATTTAACTAGCAAGTAAAACCGAATTAGTTTCATCCCTTTAATAAATATTTTCTGGTACTAAAACCATGCTATATTATACGGTGTAATTGTGATGTAATCCAGCAGCGGTTTATTCAAATATTTTTTTCAACATGAACCCATTGTAAGCCCATCTTGAAACTTCTACAGCCATTTGAGTAGTGTATAAGCATTTTTAAAAAAAAAATTTAAAAGAAATTGAAGATGCGCATTTTGAGAAATTTAAATTTTAATTCAAATTTAATTAAAATAATTTTTTTTCAAACCTAACCATGCTGTATATCATTGAAAAGGTCATTAAAAGTGCTGTCAGATGAAACTCGCCACAACTCTTTATCTTAATTAGAAAAGATTCTAGGTCATTTTGAAAATTGGGTCTTTCACGTTTTTTGACCCCTTTTTGGTGGCTTTACAGCGCTGTATCTTCAAAACAAATACAAATACAAAAGTGACGACCAGCAACAGGCTCTGGGCCCAGCTAGACTGGTCCTAGTCAATTTACAATCCCCAGTGAAGATCAATGGCCCTCTTAAAACTGTCTACTCCTTTGCTCATTACCACCTCTTCCGGTAAGCTGTTCCAAGGTTCCACTACCCTGCTAAAATAATAATTTTTCCTAATATCCATGTTAGCCTGAGATTTAAATAGCTTAAAACAGTGACCCCTTGTCCTGTTTTCAGTGCTAAACTTTAACCCCGTAACATCTTTCGTTTTAATAAATTTAAACAGCTGAATCATGTCCCCTCGGTCTCTTCTTTGCTCAAGACTGTACATTTTTAGCCTTCTAAGCCTGGAATCATAATCTAAGTGGGAAAGTCCACTTATTAGCCTTGTAGCCCGCCTTTGAACCCTTTCCAATACATTAATGTCTTTCTTAAGATAAGGAGACCAAAACTGAACAGCATACTCCAAATGGGGTCTTACCAAACTTCTATATAAGGGCAGAAGAACTTCTTTAGATTTATTTGAAATAGATCTATTGATAAACCCAAGCATCTTATTGGCTTTGTTGCTAGCAATGCTGCACTGTTGGCTAAACTTTAAATCCTGACTTATTAGGACCCCCAGATCAGTAACTTTGTCTGCCTGACTAATGACTGAACCTTGCAAATAATAACTTGTACACTTATTTCCATGCCCTAAATGTAGCACTTGACATTTCCCAACATTAACAGCCATACTCCATTTATCAGCCCACTCCGTAATATGATCTAGATCCTCTTGCAGCTGATTTGCTTGTTCTTCATTTTCTACAGTCCCCATAACTTTGACATCATCAGCAAAACAATTCATGTTCCCAGAAATATTTTTGTGAATATCGTTCATAAAGACAATGAACAAAACAGGCCCTAACACTGATCCTTGAGGAACCCCGCTTAAGACCTCACTCCAATTAGAATAATTTCCCCTTACAACTACTCTTTGTTTCCTTCCGGTCAGCCAAAAAGAAAACCATTTAATATTTAAAAAAAATATATATATATTTTATTATGTCTACATTAACACTACCTCTGTACCAAATTTCATCAAAATCTGAGAGGGTGAGGTAAAATTTTGTCAAAAATTGTGTTGATTTGATGTGGAATGACCCTCCTACCTTCAAGGGCGATGGAACACTTCTCCCCCTAAGAGTGAGACCCTCAAGTTGAATTATAAAATGACTGTTGAAAAATAAAAGTCATTATGAACCGCTGCAGTCTACGTCATGACTTTTATGAACTCGCCTGTTCTAATTACTATGTCTGAACACTGAAAGTTAAATATAAAATAACATTGTATGAAGAATATCTAGTCCAAAAGAAATTGCCCGACAAAAGTGAATGAATTCAATGAAAATAAATTTTAAAATATTCTTTGTAAATACTGTATTTAAATATTTAATGCTCAATAATAAAAGGATATACAGATGTCCAATTCAAAAGAAATCTTTAAAATATAAATATTAAGAAAAAAAATGTTAATTTGCAAAAATACATTTATAATAAATAAATAAAATCAAAAATCAAGGAGAATCAATAAAAAAATAAACATTTATGCATGTGAAAAAAGTAGTCTAAAATATAAAATTCCAGAAAATGAATTTCACTGGCAATGGTGCAACAGATCACATCTTCACAACCCACTCATCACGAACACATTTTCGAGGTAAAACTCCAACCTAAGGCGATCAATTAGTAATCTTGATTGCTCCAAAAGTAAATAATATTGCAGATAACATTTTGAAAAGTCCTTTCAATCCGTTCTGCTACCATTTTATAAGTACTGAAATTTGGTGGCGGTCTGCATTTTTCTATTAACAATTTAATCTGAAGGACATATTGGTACTTTGGTTCTTTAGTTGGACACAATTGAAAATGAGTGATTAGAGGGTGGGGACATTAAAACTCTGAATACTATGCTATTATGCTGAAGACAGCTTATTATGTTTCGTTATTTTTTTTAAGCGTTACTGATGATTTTTCATGATTCGTAAAAAATATTTTTGTGTGTGGGATATCATAAAATTACTTTGCTCTAAATTATTTAATAATCACATCCCTTTATTTACAGGGTTATTACATGAAAAAAGATGTCTTTGGAAGTCATGGAGACTTTATTACTTCGCCAGAAATTTCGCAAGTTTTTGGGGAGGTAAGTGCAGTGCTGACTGGGGGGGGGGGGGGGAATTGCCCCAATGCCAAAATATAAGAGGGCACCAATTAATGAGCTTTTACTTCTAACAATTTTTCAGAACACAACCTTAAAACAACATAAAATCACAGCAAAAAAACAACAACGCAGATATACGCTTCAAAAATACCAGAAACTAGAAAGGTTTTGTATACAAAGAAACTCTAGAAGTTATTTAAAACGCTAAAATTAACAAATTACTATAATAGTTCACCAAAAAATTATGTACCAATGGAAATAAAAGCTTTTTCCCAACATGCGTTTCATCAAGCAAAAACTTTTCTCATACTCTACTAAAAAAGAGCAAAGCAATTCAAATTGCGATGTTTTAAGTGGAAAACATCCCCATTGCAATGTTTTAAGTGGAAAACATCCCCAAAACCAATCACAAACATAAAAACATCAGAAAGTAAGTTATGAACAGAAATGCTACTAAATTAGAAAAAACTATTAGTCTACTATTTTGCATTTTTAAGCACTTTTATTATACTTGGCCTGATTGTCACGGAGAAATCTGAGACCTGGTTTTGCTTATATCTCTGCAACTAAACCACTTAGAGACTTTGGGATTTCATTAAATGATTTGCTTAATCTTAAGGTACAACTTAGTGCTGAAAAATTAAATTTCTGAAGTAAAATTATTTCAGTTAGGATGGAAAACAGCAAATTTCATGTAATTACCACGGAAATATGAGATGCATGTTCGAGGCGCCTGGAGACTCCGTCCCTTATCCTCAGGTGTGACTGCTATTGCAGAATTTCCCCGAAGGGAGACGTTGGCTGCTATTGGCAAGAATGGTAGCCGTTTGTTGATCCTGATGGTTCCAAGGAGGAACAATGTCGGAGGAAAAGTGCACAGGAAAGAGGGGTTGAAAAGGTACATGATATGAGAGAGAGAGAGGAAAAAAAAAAACAAATTAGTCCAAGTTGCTAAAAACTTGGACTATGGAGGATAATTTATTTAAAATATTTTCCTGACTTTTTAAGATAGGGAGGATTGACTTAAGGGCAGTTATGAGTTTATTAATGTTAATGAATTTATTTATTTCTTGAATGACTGAAAAAAGGTCTGAGAAATTTTGATCTGGGATATTAGTGAGATTGGGTTTAGTTTCAGTGACTGGAATACTTTGTGCAGTATGGGAGCATGCACGGCGCGCGTCCACACTAGCAGCATCCCGGTTGAAAAAGTGCCCTTTGTCTAGGGTGATCCTGGGCTTCGGGAAGGCCTTGCAGCCCCTGTAAGAGGCTGCATGGTTCTCCCCGTAGTTTGCACAACAAGATTTATCCCTAACGTGCCTGTTAGGGCAATCTGCCTTGGTGTGCGCTTGACCGCACACCACACATCTGACTTGCTTGAAGCAATTCTCCGCCAGGTGGTTAAACCCCTGGCAGGCGTAACATTGCAGAATAGATTTCCTGATATGATATTTTTCGACTGAAATTTTGGTATTCATTACGTTTTATAGGTCCGAAAAAACGGCCAAATCTTTAGAGTGGGGGAGTTGAACCTGTAAAAGGGAGAGTGGGGTTTTATCCTTCTTTTTTAGCTGAGCTACTTTGATTATTTTGAAATTGGGTGAAGTAAGTTCTTCAAGCAAGTCATAGGTGTGGGTTAACGAGGGCAGACCTCTAATGACAAATTTAAGAACCTTTTGTGCATTTGGCCTACCAATGTAAAATTGGGTATTATTGGTTTTTAGGTGCAAAATCACTAAGTTACGTGCTGTGGGATCATTCGCGAAAATAGCACTTTCATTGCGATTCCTATTCCTAATTTGGAAGATTTTACAGTTTTGGTTTAGTTGCCTGACAAAATCAGCATAGTTTTGTGGTGTTTGCACCACAATAGGGGGAGTTTGGGGGGAGGGACTATCTGACTGGGAGATGGGTTATCCTCTGTAATGTTTTTCAAGGGGTGAAAATTGATTACTACCTCAATTTGAGGAGATGCAGTAGGGGGTGGGGACTTTTACAGGTCCGTTTAGCTGGGGGAAAATTTAGCTGTGCTTCATTAAGTATTTGAAGGTATTGGGCCATACCGGCTGAATAAAATGTTGTCACTCAGGATTTCCACCAGGCGTTCAGCAACTTCTTGGACGTCCTGTTCGGCCATTCTCTTGGGTTGTATCTCCACATTTCTACAGGCTTCAAAGCCAATACTACGCCGAATAAATTCGTCCGTTAATCCAAACTGGGCTGTCTTAAGGATGCAAGTTACATCGCATTCCTCTTCTTCACTCCTGTGACGGGTCCCTTTTAACCATCACTCTTTGCGTGACGACCATTTCCTACAAGATCCAGGGTGAGAAATCAAATGATGGACTTCAATGAAAATGTATGGAAATGATCAGAAACAAGTGTTGCTAACTCTCAGTGAATTTATCCATCAACGTAAAAAAATTGCTGAATTTCATGCACAAAATTACTTAACTGATTCACATAACTTCAAATGTTAACGTAACGATTTCTCTCCATTACTCGCAAAATGGCGTTACGAATTCTTGACTCAACTTCTTTGTTTCTTCATGTAATTTCCCTATTAAATGTTTAAATATAAAACCCATTGTTACAAATTTTGTTGCCTTGCTACAGTAATGTTAAAAGCAATCATAATGAAAATTTTGAATCAAGGCTTCTCTGAAGCAAGCATGAAATTAGCAAGCATAAATCCTAGAGAGGAACAAGGAGTAAATTTTAGTGCCAACTGCTTCAAGTTTTAGACACGTGTATAGGATTTTTCTCTTTTAGTACTGCTGTGAAGTTTTGTGATGGTAAAATTGTTCTATTTCTGAAATACATTTACATTAAAAAGAATAAAATAACAGATTTAAAAAAAAAAAAAAATACTAAGCACTTTTCATAATGCACTCAAAAGGACAAAATGACTTTTCTGTGTCAGAAAGGACAGTTTAAGAATTCCTGTAGTTTTCGAAAATTCAAAGAAAATCACACCACAAACGAAGAAAAGTGCGGTTCTAGTTATTTCAAACCTAACTTTCCTAATAAGAAAAATATGCATGTTTCAGCACTCAAAGTTATGATTGAAATCTAGATAACGATAAGAAATTCTCTGCATGACTTGAGCTGCACTTTTTTTTGTTTGTGGTGTCATTTTCTTTGAATTTTTGAAAACTACAGGAATTCTTAAATTGTCCTCTTGAGTGCATTATGAAAGAAGACCAATGGGCGGCACTGGTCAGCATATCCTGGGGTGGCAAAACTACTAGAGTCGGCCCTGGTTATAAGCAACTTTCCTGCTTGGGGAAGGGTGCCAGAAAATATTTGTTCCTGGCTCAGTAATCTCTTAAGAACAACCCTGGGTAAAGGCTGTGTTTTTTTAAAAATAGTTTTTGCTATTACCATTCATATTAGCATCTCGTGTGAATGGTGAGGGTGTTATAGTTTGAATTGTTGTTAATTTACAAACTATTAATCTTTTTTATATACTAGGAACTCTACACCCTGCTCACTCAAAAATGGCTTCACTATCTTATTTGATGTGCGAAGATTTCAAACCATTGGCTCAAAGGAATTTGATTAAAAACAGGCATTAAAATTATCACAAAATGAAGCTCCGGTTTTCTTTACCATTAGAAATATATCTTCATTAAAGTGCTCATTATAATTATCTAAAAATCCTACTCCCACTCAAAAAAAACTTGATTTAAATGCACACATACACACATAAACTATTTGACTTGCACACCTCCCAGGATCCAAACTAATTTTATAATAAATTTCAGCTATGGGGGGGGGGGGGGGTGAGCTTCTGGACATAGCAGAAAGGTCGTATGTAACTTTTGAAAAGTCCTTCAGATTGGTTTTCACCAGTAATATTTTGCTCCATAACTAAGTGCTTGAATTGCGTTTTGCTTAGGATTTCCACTAAATTAAAGACCCTTGTATCTCCTGCTCTATCTAATTGAGAAAATTGGAGCAAACTTCATCTTGTGTAAATTTGAAAACTGGGAAATTTGGTTAGTAGCCAGTAGCCGGTAGACTCAGTTTTATTAGTGGCCACTTTTTAAAGTTAGTAGCCACTTTTTAAAACTGCAACTATGTTTCAAGTTTTTATTAATAATGGAAAAACGTATCATCAGAATATTGCTCACACACAAATGGCGACACAACCAAAAAGTATAAAATTTTAACGAAGAGATTTGAAAAAAATTAAACCTTTTAGTACTGTTAGTGCTGTAAAATACCCAAATATTTATTTTTTAATAAATACCCTGGGTATTTATTTCAAAAATTTATATTCAACTAAAATACTTTTCTGTATGTATTCCACTATGTATAGATACAGGGTCTATTCCAAAAGTAATGCAATTTTTTTAATAGTAATTTACTGAACAGATTTGCACAAACACTTAAAATTCTTCAAAGTAATGTCCTTGGGCTTCTGCACATTTCTTCTATCATCTCTGCCATGACTGGTAAGTGCCCTAAAAGGCGTTTTTAGGGACCTTCCCTAAGGTCTTTGTCACGGCTGATTGGATCTCTTCTAGGGATGAAAAATGGGTTCATTTCAGGCCTGCCTTAATCCGAGGAAACAAAAAGAAGTCTGTCGGGGCAACGATAGGACTATAGGGGGCTGGAAAAGCGTTTTCACCTGGTGTTTAGCCATGATCTCGCGGATTCGCAGCCTGTTATGCCAAGGTGCTTCAGCACGAACTTGCCTCTCACTTTTCTCATCACTAAATCTTGAGTAATGCAAAACACAGTAGTAGACGACATGTTTGGTTCGGTTCATTTGCAACCATCTTGATAGTCAATCAAGGTTCAAAGTACAACAATTGAGGAACATGAGCCACATTGTTGTTGGTTTTGCTGGTTGATGGCCGCCCAGAGCGTTGTTCATTTTGAACCTCTTCCCAGCCCTCTTTAGTGATCTTTAACCACCTGAAAACTCGTGAGTAGGACAGAGAAGAGTCCCCGTAAGCCTCAGGAATCATTTGTTAGTTTCCTCAAGAGATTATGTTGTTTACGCAACAAAACTTAATCGCGTACCATTTTTCCCGTGACATGGTCGATGGGCAGAGGTTAACATTAACTTACGTCCAGCCACTTCCACAGCTCAGAGAACCCCCAGATTGGTTTTCCGGAAAGCATTAGGGTCCCGCTCACCTAAACCAAGTAGTTTGATTATACTCCAACCAATAAAAGCGGCCTGGTAAAAACTATTGCATTACTTTGAGAATACTCCTTGTATAACCAGCCATATACAAAACAATAAATTTTTGCCCAAAAATTGTATTTTGATCACATATTTAAAGAACTATTGTGTGAAACAACTTAGCAATCTAATATGATATCCACATTGAATGTGTTGGATATGTCTAATCAATGTTGATAGCCAAATTTCAGATATAAAAAACCATTCTAAAAAAAGTAAAAAGCTTAACTGGTCACAAAAAAAAAAGCAAACATCTTCAATTATGACATTGAAAAGAAAGATTCTTTGGTTCACAATATGTTTCTTTCATAATTTCTTCAAGTCTTTCAATAAAAAATATTATAAATTGTATAATATATATGTATGTATCAGTTTTACCAATTATTCCAGTCTAGCTGGGCCCAGAGCCTGTTGCTGGTCGTCACTTTTGTATTTGTATTTCATGTTTAGATTTAAAAGAAATCTCCGTTCACTTTTTGCATTTTTTTTGTAAAGTACCCAGTTTTTGGGTATTTACCCAAAGACTTTTGTAAATACCCAAAAAATATTTACCTACCCACTGGGTATTTACCCAATCCACATCACTAAGTATACAGTGCAAAACGAGGAAAATGTTCGGTTTTAGAACATTAGTAAATCAATTTGCGAACCATAGGGACCTTTATGTTTTTTTTCCTGTTATAAGCTACATTTCAAACTTATATATTTTTAAATGAATCGCAAAATATGTGTTTTAAGTTGTGTTACTTTTTTTGTGCATGAGCGATATATTTTTTGTAACCTGCTAACTATTCAAGAGCATGTCCTAGAAAATTTATGCAAAATACTTTTAGTTTTTAAATATGACTGGTAAAAGACATTAAAAATCTTGCACGACATGTTTCTGTTTATTTAAAATCTTAAGAAAAATGAATTTGTGTTAAACATTCACACTTCATAAACTTGATAACAATGAATATATGATATTGAGAATAAAATTTATAAAATGAAATTGTTCCTACTTGTAGCATTGCACTAGAGCATCATTAACTGCTATTTGTTGAATAAGATTGATGATTTAAAATTTTCTTTAGCTCATTCTCTTTTTCTCCTCCCACCCATTTCTGCAAAATTGTTAGTGCATTCCTAATAACAATAAAATTAAAATATTGATAACATCAACAATTAAATATAGGCTTACAAAAAAAAAAAAAAAAATAATAGAAGTATAGTTATGAGTTCATAGTTGAGGTTATAACATGAAACAAAAAAATATTACAAAATAATTGTTCCACTAAAACCAAAACAAAATATCTCATTTTGCACTCACAATTAAGATTAAGTCAAAAGTAATTAACCAGTCTCACTCTATTCATAATATTTTACATTTTATATGGAGCAAAAAGGCGTATCTCTCTCTCTCTCTATATATATATATATATGTTTACTGATTTTTTGACTAAGAGAATGTATTTTTTATTGATAAGTTTTAGTTAACAATGGGAAACATTTAAAAATAGAAGAGTAATAAATAATGCTAAAAATGACGTAATTTTAATCGACTCCTCTTCTTCAATTTTACGCTTTCCACCACGTGATCGCTGAGCAGCCATTGCAAGGCAGGTGGCACGTGCAGGGTTCAAAGTGCAAATGACGGTACACTGCTGCTACTGAATTTCTCCCTCTAGCGGTTGGGGAAAAGAAATACATCAGGGTAGCTCGGAACAGGGGGAGGGGTATGTGGTTCAATTGGGAATGCAAGTAAAGTGACTTAGCAAGAGTGGAAATCAATGACACATTTTTTAATCGCCACCTTTGCAACTTTAATCAGCGAGTAGCGACTCCTAATTTTCAGCTTTAAACACTTTTCATGTAGCATTCAAAACCTTGCATTTTGCAAATGCATCCATAGTAACCTGTTTTTTTTGCTGTAAATTTTAGATAAATAGTTTGTCAATGTAATAGATGTTTTTTTCTGTGTTCTAATATTGTAACAACAAAGCCTATAGATTGATTTAAAGTTTTTTATGTAGCTTATTGGTATTTGGTTTTATAATGAATGGTTGAAAGTGGGGAAACCTCAACCACTTCAGCTAGTTGAATTTGGTCCTGGACGGGGAACATTAACAGATGACTTACTAAGAGTAAGTATGAAAAGTTAAACAATTAATTTTAATAAATTAATGTTTATGTATGTGTTTTATAAAATCTAATTGTGCTAAGTTTTTGGTCTGAAAAGCATTATTTATTTTTAGTTTTGTAAAACTTTTGATAAATATTCTATGCTTTTTTTTTTTTTTTTCAATTCTAAAAATGCAGTGAAATCTGGTTACAACAAATACAAATGCAACAAAGTATCAATTTCAAAAAAAAAAAAAATTGTCTGGATGTTATGTCCATTACATTACTTTAGTACTTGAGTTCCATTACAACAAAATTCCTGTTACAATGCACAAAATTTGCGGTGCTTTGAAGTTCCTTGTAACAGGGTGGCACTACTTAAAGGGTGGCACTACTACTTCCCAACTAGAGTTGGTCCATTTAAGCATGTCCAGTGGACCACGATCTAATTTCTCTCTCCACTACTAAATTTTTGTTTTGAATTCTTTTAATTGTGCATACATATGAACACGATACTCACCGTGTCCATGAATCTTCAATTCAGTTCGTTAAGATTGCAAAAAATATTAGCCGCATACACTTGTATTCCTAGAAAATATTTGTCTTGTAATAAACTGGTATGTTTTGCTTCGTCGTGAAACATCAGAGAAAGGAAGAGAAAAAAACAGCGTTTCCATACGAATTTAACATTTAGTCTTTTAACTATTTCAGTTTCTTTAGATTTTGAATTGAAGTTCATGAATTTTAATTATTATTATGACCAGCAAGTCGCAAACTTTCATAACACTACTGAGAAATTTATGCCTGTCTTGAGGGAAAGTGGCACTTTTTATTCAGCTCTATGATGAGAAGAGCTGCAGGAAGTTTTTAAATCGAGGATCTAGTCACAATATTTTATTGTTCTTAAAATGTGTCAGTGCTAAGAATAATTGTAACAGTAACAGCTCATGAATAACGTGATCAGAAATTTTTGGGTTTCTACTCTTTTTACTAACAGCCAATACCCATCCAATGGCACTAAACCCCAATTTTAAGGGGTGGTCGCTCCTGAGATCAATAAATTTTTCTTATGAAGAAAGATCCTTGCTGATGCGTAAACAGATAATGAACCCAGTGATATTATTTTATGCTAGTCAACTTAAATTGGTGCTTAAATTTTTGTTCAAGGTGTTGTGTTTCAAAATGTATACAGTACAACCTCAATATCTCAAATCTTTCGGGACGGAAAAAAAGTTCGAGACATCGAGTTTTTGAGTTATCAAGGTTTTTAAAAAATTACATTTGAAACTACCACAATTACACACAGGTATGCTATATGCATTTATATATGTACTATGAGACCACTTTGAATTACGATCAATAAAGTATTCTTTAATATTTTACTAGATTTGAAATTTTATAATTGTCGAAAGTGCACAGGAAGAGATTTTGAAATGAACTACAATTTCAACTTGGTTTTTCATCTAAAAATTTAAAAATTCTTATCTTCAACTAGTAGCTCCCCACATTCAAAAAAGTTTTCCGCAGCCATTTTGTATGAGTTAAAAAAGCAGAATGATGAAAATGAGGAACGCATTTTCCATTTTCACTTGAAAACTGACTGGCGAAAAATCAACCCCCTTTCCTCAAAGTGGACAACATGTTCGAGAGAAATGTACAAAGATTCTAAACTGTGGGGAAAACGCAGCACCCCTTTCATACCAACACTTCCCTATTATCTTGCTTCAATCCTCTAACCACAGTGTTTCTAAGAAGAGAGATGAAAACTCGTCCCTCAAACTGGTTTTACTACAAAAATTGCCAAAGAAAAACGACAACTGAAACTTGCTTCTGTGCAAAAATTTCGACATATCAAGGTTTTCGAAAAATGAATTCCGAGATAACTATGAAATACATATAGGGGTTTTATAGAAAATGCAGGGGGAAAATGTTTTTTCGAGACATCAAGGGTTTTGAGATAAGGAGGTTCGAGATATCAAGGTTCAACTGTATATAGTTGGGGAAAACCTAGTCTGGCAACATTATGAAGGCTACGCAGATTCAAATTACAGCATTACGATGCTGCCAGGTTAGGTTTGCCCCAACTATAGTTAGTCCTTTTAAACATCTCCAGTGGACCGTAATCGAATTCCTCTCTGAGATTCTAAAAAATATTAGCTGCGTACGCTTGTTTTCCCAGAAAATATTTGTCTTGTAATGAACTGGTATGTTTCGTTTTGTCGTGAAACATCAAAAATTTTTACTTCGTCCCTCAACTCAAAAATTTTTGGCTGGATCTTGCTTTTCAAAAAAAGCAAACCATCCTGTGAAGAAGCAGGGAGTGATCTGCCCCCACATCTTCCAAAAGTACAATGGAAATATGAGAATTAAGTTTTCTTAATGGTAGGAAGTTGATTGTTTTTACTGATTCAACCATGGCTAACTTCCGCTCATATGTCATATTGTTTGCCAGGAGAGTTTCATGATGGAGGAAACCAATTTGAACACCTGGATTTTGATTTTTCGCATTCAACATGAACTCTTTGATCTGTCTCATCTTTGCAACTAACTCCATCACTGCATGCACGTATGCAGTTGTAACACTGGATCAAGTTCCTTTTTACTAATTTAGCTGAATATTTCATCACCCATTGCATGCTGAGAAAGTCTTTTGAGAAAATAAAATAATCTTGGATGCTGTCCTAATCAGCAAGATTAGTACACCTTTTACATCTGTTAATTTATCAACTTGAAATGTAAAAAAAAAATTCAGCTAGTTGTAGTTTATCAACCATTGTTTTTAATGTCCCCCATTATGTCATTAATTAGTCGCCTGATAACATCGTCTGGATTTGGCACTTAGACCACTTTATTCATTGCCTCGAACCTATCATTCCCCATATGATTTCTTTACACGTTAGTAAAATTAGTGTTGACACCATTGGTATTAACTTAATGAAACTAGCAACACGCACACAATCGATGAAACTGGTAACATTATACAGTGAAACCTGTGTAAGTTGACCACTTGTTGTGCAGTACTTTAGTGGTCAACTTAGACAGGTGGTCAAGGTTACAAAGGGTTTGTTATATGATTCTCAGTCAAATTTGGTGCATATTGGTGGTCAACATAGACAGGTAATCAACTTACAAGGGTGGTCAACTATACAGGTTTTACTGTGCGTGGTTACTATCGCAGGTAAAACTTGTGCTCTTTCTTATTATACAACTCCGAAAATATTGTGGCACACCGATAGAGAAGCGCTCCATTAACTGACCCTTCACAAAAATCTGATCAACTAAAAGGGACCTTTAACGAAACACCAATCAACCAGAACGAACCCTTCACAAAATTCTGATTACCAAAAACGAACCGGACACAAAATTCTGATAAACCAAAAGGAATCTTTTACAAACTGTTTATTGAAAAAACATATCTTAACTTGAAACAATGCATTTTTCCGTACATAAAATCCATAATTTTTAAAATCTTTTTTAAAGTTAAATTAGATGGACCTGCTTATACATATATCTGCTAATTTTTCAAAAAAAAAAAAGGTAGCACACTTCTATGATACTCCTGACAAGAAGTAAATAACTAAAACTGGAAATTATAGTGCTTGTATGTTTCTTACAAAAATTAACAGCTTAAGTTGGTTTGTTTTGAATAATTTTTATTGTTTGTTTTATCATACCATTATAGTGGTTAACAGAGGTGTTGCTGAGAACTTCTCTGAAAATTTAGCGTAAGAAGTTTTGTCCCCACTCATAATGTAAACAACAGTTTAAAAAAAATTATAACAATGGCATATACAGTACAACCTCGATATCTCAAATCTCTCGGGACGGGTAAAAATTTCGAGATATCAAGGTTTTTAAAAAATTACACTTGTAACTCTCACATTTACACACACATACGCTATATGCATTTATATATGTACTATGGGACCACTTCGAATTACGATCAATAAAGTAGTCTTCAATATTTCAGCAGATTTGAAATTTTCTAATTGTCGAACGTGCACAGGATGAGATTTTGAAATGAACAACAATGTCAACTTGGTTTTTTCACCTAAAAATTTAAAAATTCTAATTTTATCTTTAACCAGTACCCTCACATTCAAAAAGTTCTCAGCAGCCATTTTGTAGGAGTTAAAAAAGCTGAATGATGGAAATGAGGAACGCATTTTCCGTTTTCGCTTGAAAACCGACGGACGAAAAATCGAACCTCTTTCCTCAAAGTGGACAACATATTCGAGAGAAATGCACAAAGATTCTAAACTCTGGGGAAAACACTGCACCTCCTTCATGCCAACAGTCCCCTATTATCTTGTCCCAATCCCCTATTCACAAAATTTCCAAGTAAAGGGATGAAAAACGTTAAGCAATTGTCTCTGAAACTGGTTTTACTACAAAAATTGCCAAAGCAAAACGACAATTGAAACTTGCTTCTGTGCAAAAAATGCGACATATCAAGGGTTTCGAAAAATAAGTTTCGAGATAACTATGGAAAATACATAGAGGTTTTTATAGAAAATGCTGGGGAAAATTTTTGTTTTGAGACATCAAGGATTTCGAGATAAGGAGGTTCGAGATATCAAGGTTTGACTGTATCAGCGATTGGAACTTTTAGATGCAAACAGATAACTTGGAGGTGGGAGGAAAGTGATTGCTTCAGATTGGGTTACAAGCTTTAAAATTATCGCCATTTTAGAGTCTGCTGTTAAACTTTTATAGTGACTTGATTGGAAAATATTCCCTTCATTTTACCAGCTTGACAATATTTACGTCTTTAAGGTACGATGTTTGAATGTTATTTTAGGGGAAAATCGTATGGGTTTGAATTTTCAATGCTAACAGGAAAGATTAAGTTCCTCTTATGTACGGGAATTCCAATCTTTTTTGTGTGTTAATATTGGAAATCCGGTATTGTTTGTTATGTTATTCTTCCCAATTTCCAAACTTTCACTGAATATGTCTGTGATTATTAATAATATTCGTCTAACAGATTCGTTAAAGTGCAATTCTAAGATTATTTTACTTTGATAACCTTTTTCACTTTAATTATTATACTTTTGAAACTTTTATTTTCTAAAATGCAATGTGTTTGCGTCGGTAAGAGATTCAAAATTTCTTTTTTTCAAGCTAACATTGCTTTATTAGGAGACAAATAAATGAAAAATCTCTTTATTTCTATTAGCAACAATTATTTCATGTTTTTTAAGCAAAATTCCTTTTTATGAGTTAAACATTTAAATGCTAAATCTGTGATTTAATTTTTATTTTTGCTTTAATTGTGTCGGTAGATATTAATGATATATTTATCATAGGGCTCTAAAATGCAATTCTAAAATATTTTTATGAAAATTAATTCTTTCATAAGCCATTTTTATATTAATGATTTTTTATATTTCCAGAAAAATGTGAATGTTAAAAAGTCAGTTTGTTGTTCTAAAATTTGATCTTGTGTTTGATGTAGGTTGTGCATCTCTCTTCATTGGCATATACATAATATCAAATTCTATTATTTCTTATTTAGTTACTGGAAAACATGTATGGAGATCCAACAATGTATAGAAGTGGCTAAAATAAAATAAATATCTAGTGATTTATTTGAATTTTAGTTTTCTTTGTTAGCTATTTCTTACAAATGCATGAATTTTATATTTCAAATCATTTATTTTCAGGTCTTTTCAAAATTTATGCCACATGGTACCCAACTTTCTATCCATTTCATTGAAGTTAGCCCACATTTAAGGAAACTTCAGGCTTTGAAGTTATGCTCAACAGATACTGAGGAAGGAATTGAGAATGACTTATTACCAACTAAATATGGTTTCCCATTAAAGTGGCATTCAAGTTTGGAATCTGTGCCTGAAAATTTTTCTCTTTTCTTAGCTCATGAGTTTTTTGATGCTCTTCCTATTCATAAATTTCAGGTATTCTTCTTGAATCTAGCCTCAGAAATTTGTTCTGTTTCATAGAAAAAACAAACAAACATGTTAATTGATTAAAAAAAAAACTTACACAGCTGTGGATCAATAAAAAATAATAAATACTGATAAAAGAATTAGTAAATAAATATCATGAAACCGTGATATTTTGAACCTCTTTAGCTCAAAATCCAAGATGTCTTCCAAAAATCTTTTCTCCCTGCATTTTGCATAAAAACTCCTGTGTATTTTCCAGTTATCTCAAAATTTATTTTTTGAAACCCTTGATATGTCGAAATTTTCGCACAGAAGCTAGTTTCAACTGCGTTTTTCGTGCAATTTTTGTAGTAAAACCATTTTCAGTTCTTCATCTTTTAAAGTTAGTTTTTATTTAAAACAGCAGATATGACACCTCCTGTGTCAGGAAAGGTGTAAACCATGGTTTAAACCAACTTTTTTTTTTTTTTTTAATAAACATGTGGTTTTTTTCAAAAATGGCTTTTTGAAAAAATTGTTCTCCCCCAAATGTTTTCATAAATTTTACATTTTATTTGCAAAGAGAAAAATCTAATTAATGCAAAGTAAGTAGCAAAGCTTTATAGATAGCCTTGTTATTATCACAGATTTAATAAATTTAGAAACTTAAGTTTTTTAAGGTAATGCAAGTTTGTGAAATTGTTATTATTTTTACTTTTTTCATTTCTTTAAAGTCTATGCCCCTTTTCTATTAGGTACATAAATATACAAGGCAGACCAACTAAGTTTTTCTAAAATTACATGGGAAAAATCCAGGTAGTTCATTTATATTTTTTTAATTATGATGTTTCAGTCTTTTGCATTTCAAAATAGCTCAAAAAGCATTTTTCAGCCAAAACTTCACGTACTACCTAATTTGTTTGATTACTTAAGATTTATTGAGATTATGTACCATTGAAGCTGTGCATAGTGTGAAAATGTCTTAACACTAGAATATTTAAATGACAAGAGAGAGAGAAACAACTAAAGAAGTCAAAAAACACTTTTAGTAGGCATAAAATTGCACTTATTCCTGCACACTTTTTGCATCCATATAGATGATGCAGTCAAAGGAAGAAAAGAAAATGTATAAAATTATGAAAACAGAAAACATTCATGTAAAGAAAAGGTGTGCTAAATTTTCACCTTTCAAAGAACTTTTTTGATCTTAATATAATAAAAGAAGTCCCATGTATGAATGGTGGAAGAATCAATTAACAATAATTTTTTATGCCAGTCTTCATTATTAAAATATGTTAGAAAAGTATTTTCATTGAAGTTTGAACTGAGGACTTGAAGTTGTACTGATTTTTTTTGGTTAAAAAAAAATTGTATTCCTAAATGCATAAACCCAAAGAAACCACTTTGTTTTCCATTGTAGATATAACTACAATGGAAAACATAGTGATTTTCTTAAAACCTACTTTTCCTGTTTCTATAATTGTTGTCACTCATACACTAGTTAAATAAATCACATGATTTGTAACTTTTTTTCAAATCTTTAAACAAAATATGGGTTTGTCTTTTGATTTTTTTAAAGTTGTATTTTGTACATCGGACTAATGATTCATTTGTAGATACAGTGAAACCTCTCTGAGCGGCCACCCCTCCTTTCCTTAAAATTTCAGCCGTTCAGAGGGGGGTGGCCACGTTAAAGGGTTTTCGTTACAGTTGAAATATGATTTCTATAATACATAATATAAGCAAGTGTAACACATAAAATGAAGTTAGACACCTTTCTAAAGAGGAAGTAGTATATTATTTAACTTCTGTTTATATTTTTCAAAGAAACGATACAATTTGTGACTTAAGTTTTTACTCTTCTCCAACAATTGTTTTCAAATTCGTTTTTCAATACAAAATGCATATCTCTAGCCAATTAATTTGTCACTGCATCTTAATTTCCAATGACTTTATCTATTTCCCTAAAATCACTTCAGTTAAAAGTTGAGTTTGCTGATAATTACAAAAGGGATTAGTAAATTCATCGTCAAAGGCCAAATTAGTACCTGAAAGGCATAAAAATATCTTTGTTCAAAAGACGTTAATAATTCACGCAGCGAACTGGTAAGATAATTTAAACCAACCCCAAATAAATATTAGATTTGATTTTAAAATGCAACTTTTCGCTGACTTGTTAACCAGAAGACGTTTCTCTTTGTCGGCACTGCAATTATTTTAAAGCACTCCATTTCTGCTCCGTGCTGGAAAGAATTTGCAATCGTACTCTATTAATTCTTTTGCTGATTTTCCTTTCTCATATTGATCAGTATTTCAATAATACGGTATTCGAGATTCATAAAAGTGAGCTTCGACAATGTTTGCAACCCAGATTACACATGCACATTGACCAACTAATAAAATAAGCATAAAAGAAATTTTTACTTCAAAACTATCAGAATTCGCCAACAGACAATATGACCTTGAGCTGAACGCTTTGTTGTGAGTCTCCTCAACTGAATAGCTGTAGATTCGAAACAGAAAGTGAATACATTATCGTGAAAAGTTAGGATGGATGCTTCCACACGGCAGCCATTCAGAAGGGTTGGGGGGGGGGGGGAGCAAAAATTTGCCTTTTAAGAGGGACGGCCACTTAAGACAGGTGGCCACTCGAAGAGGTTTCACTGTACTGCAAAATACTTTCCATGTTAAAGAATGCATGATTTTAATTTAACTTTTTTATTTATAGTAGATAGCTCTGATTATGAGGAAATTGCAAGAATTTCTTCTTGATTATTTGTAATTACTAATTAATGTCTGAACTATCACAGTAAATTATTTCTTTGATTTATACTAAGACCCATTTACGTATTGTATTTTGTATTATAGTTAAAGATTTTCAAACAATATTCTTCTATAGAAATCTCTCAGTATGAGGCATAGGCAGATTTAGACCAAAATATTTGGGGGTGCAAGAATAACAGGAAACTGGGGGGGGGGGGGTATTCCCGGAATAACAAGGCAGTGGCGAAATCAGAAAATAATTTTAGGGCGGGACACACTTTTAAGTCTAAAAAACGCGGTGTAAACGGTATTTAGTAAGATTAGGGGATGGGCAATTCTTAACATTTCAAACTGCAGAAAAAGTCTTAAACGAAAGTCGATATTAGAAGCAATGGGTGAATCCAGCTACTGTTTTGGAATGGGATTCACGCCCCAGAAAAAAATTGAAATAGTAGTTTTGAAAACACAGTTTTACAGTTCTTGATGATATTTTAGGGGCAAGAAAGGTATGTGTGGCTCCAAGGCTATTTTTAGAAATTTTAGTCTTATAAATGTGATTTTAGTCCATATTTATAGTTTGGGCCAGGAATGAGACTCATAGACTGTCTCCAATCGATTTTTTGAAAAGCAGATAGAAATACATATCCCCTCCCCTCCCCCACGCCACCTCTTTTACTTTTCATAATTGAAGTTGAAAAATGTTACGGAGGACAATTTTTGATGCTGGACCGGGTGTTCTGGAGCTCTCCCCTGGAAAATTTTCGAAATTGAAGTCCTAAAAATGAAGTTCTTCTGCAATACTCCATGGTATTAAAAAAAAGGATTCTCCCACTTAAATATTTCGAAATAGTTTTCAAAACCAAAATATTAACACTTTTTGATGATATTAGAGTAAAGGGGTCGGAGGCCCTTGTTCGAATTTTTTTCAAAATTAAAGTCTTAAACATATGAGTGTAAGACCATATTTGGTAACGTTAGGGACACTGCAGTTTTTCAAAACTGAAGCTCCAAAAACGCAATTTTAAACAATATTCTATGTATTTAGGTGATTAGAAGATCTTCCTTGGAATTTTTGTGAAAGTGAAGCCCATGAAACGAAATTTGAGGTACTCTGTAATAACTTTGGCTGGAGAAAGGGTTTTGGAGAAGAAAAATTTTGAGGACTAATAGAAAAAATGAAAACGAAATAGAAAAAATGAAAAAAAAATGGGAAGGGGAGATATGAAAGAAAGAGGATTGTGCAACGAGGGGGGAGGAAGCACACAATTCGCTGCCTATAATCTGAAGCTGTTGAAAAATTTAAATGTCAATATTTCTTTTTGAAAGAAATTAAGATTTGTTCTCAACATTCTTTTTTTTTCGTAAAATAACTGCGTTTTCTCAAAATGAGATCTTTTCTTCTCTTCAATAATAAAGAATATATTTTTAAAAACATCCACTCAGCATTTTGTGGGGAGGATCACCAGTCTTGTGCCTCCTCCCCCCTGGATACACCCCTGATGCAAAATGTCCGGGAGTCCTCCTTCAAAAATTTTTGAAGTTTCTTGCAATAGCCATTTTTTTTTTTTTTTTTTTTGGACTTTATTAGCCATTGTTGTTTCAAAATAGAAGAATTGGTATTGATATACGAATAAATACCCAATTACAGAACATGCAATTATTCTATACAATAACACAGCATTGAACAATAAATTGTTTGAGAAGTGTCTTTATTTGCATAAAATTATTTAAGTTTTTTTTTCCAAATGGATAAAATTACTTTAATTCTTAATATGAGTACAGTTATGTTTTTCTTGTACTAGCGACGTGTGGTGATATACTGGATTCAAGTAAATATACTAGTATAGCAGCTATGATTTTTTTCCCTCAACTGCGTTTCTGAGTGAAATATACTAAACTAATTTTTTTCAAAACCGAACCAAAAATTTTGGGGGTACGGCGCACCCCCTGGCACCCCCGTAAATCCGCCTATGGTATGAGGAAATGAAATTACAAGATTTTACTCTTAATTATTTAATTAAGAATAAATTAGGTACAAATATGAATATTAAACATTCCTTAATAATTCATAAAATCTCCATTATTTTCCTGAAATAAAATTGTTTTTCTTACAATAAGTAATAAAAACCAAATAAACCTGGTTTGAACCAAAAAACCTGGTTTAAACCAAAAAAAAAAACCTGTTTCTATACCAACCCTTTTTTAAAATTTGATCAATAAAATCTATTATTTGATCAATAAAATCTATTTTAATGAAAGTTTATGCAGATGGGTCTTAGTGAAAGATAATAAATATATGGTTGAAATACACCGCCAACTCAGTTATTCCATCCCTGGACTGCAGTTTCGTGCTTTTTAGCACT
The DNA here is from genome assembly GCF_026930045.1 of Uloborus diversus. Lineage (NCBI taxonomy): Eukaryota > Metazoa > Arthropoda > Arachnida > Araneae > Uloboridae > Uloborus > Uloborus diversus. The sequence continues at coordinate 105,708,635 of NC_072739.1, read as the reverse complement.
CATCAGCCCGGAATAGGAATCACATGAGCTGGAGGCAAAAAACCTCTTAAGGGAGCCAAGAGAGCCAAACAAACTCTACAAAATACCATGCTTTGCCTTCAATCTTTGAGTTGAACCACACCATTGCTGTGGTCGCTCATCTGGTTTGCTAATTCTACATTAGCTACCAGTTTGTTTGGCTCTCTTGGCTCCCTTAAGAGGTTTTTTGCCTCCAACTCATGTGATTCCTTTTCCAGGCTGATGAGTGCTAAAAAGCACGAAACTGCAGTCTTCAGATGGAATAACTGAGCTGGCGGTGTATTTTAAGTATTTCTGCCGGCAGTATCCTTTCGGGCGGTAACTTACAATAAAATAATATATGGTGACAAAAACTGAAGACAACAACAGAAATAGAACCAAAACAACAGAACAATCTTGTCCCAGAAAGTTGTTTGCGCATATTTTGATGGTGAATAACAATGAAAATTTAGCATACAATTCATTTTTTTGTGGATTATTGATTCTATACTTAACGGAAAAATGCAGTATGGGCTCATTAAATATTTTTGAGAAAAGAGTCGCTTTTTGTGCGATTGGGCATATCAGTTTCTGCTTTGTAAGTTTCTCTTGCAACCACAATTTGTGTGAAAAAAGTGCTGAATCTAAATGCTTTGAAATATGTCAGCAAGTTAAATTCCAAATTAGTTTTGATGATATTTTACATTTTAGAAAACTACAGATGGCTGGAAAGAAATTTTAGTAGATTATAGGGGTGGTCAACTCCAGTTTGTTTTATCACGTAGTCCAACTCCTGCTTCTAAACTACTTATTGATGTAAATATTTCTTTAATTTTTTTACACTTTTTTTTCTCTACTCGTAGAGTAAGTGTGATGTAAATAATGTGCCTGGTGTGATATTTGAAGTTTTTGCTAGCTTTTTTCTGTGAAATGTAGTTATTTTATCTGTGCATTATTGAAAGTTAGAATCCAAAGGTATGTAGCAATGTAATCTCCTAAGTAAATTCTCTGATTTATGAAATAAAAAATGCCATGGCTAATCAGAAATGTAGCAATAAGAATTGATCTCAAACACACATTTGAAGCATTTGTAGTTTCACACTATCATTGTTTTGATGACTGGAGAAATAGACTGAATTTTTCAGAACATTGTAGTTTTCTCTTTAACGGGTCATCCATACTTATCGATGTCAATTTGTTTTGATTATGCCCCATGTCAATCTGCACCTAATTCATTGGCTATGCTTCAACCCTGATATTTGAAAAAGGAAGAGAAAATATGGCATGTTTAAAAGGTAGACAAGCAAAAAATCAAAATTAGAGCAAAATGTTATCCTCTATCAAAAAAATTAAAAAATTGCTATTCCAAAAAATGATTAATAATTATTTTCGAATCAAGAAACCACACAAATAGTGTAATAATGAAAAAAGTTTTAAAAGGTAGCAATCGGAAGAAGCCTGCCAATTTTTTTAAGAAGCCCCAACTTAGAAGACTAGGCGAGAAATTCAAGTTAAACATGCAACATCACCATCTGCATGTGGTAGAACATCTACAAAGCCTGTGAAAGATGTCTTAAACTCGCAAAATTTGGCAACTTTTTAAGAAATTTGGCTCTTATTTAATTCTGCTCTTAGTTCGATAACAGGGATACGAGGGCAAAAAAAATTGCCCAGAAAACGTGTTTTATTATGCTCCTAAAATTGTTATTGTTTAAAATGTTTTCATTATTACACTGATGTATGGTTTCCTGGTTAGATTACTATGTTCTCAGTACAGATTTGTTTTATGCATTGTTTTCAAATTGTTTTGTGCTGATTTCAATTTTAGCGCTCTACGCAAGAAATTTTTAAATTTATTTTTCTATGTTAGATTTTTTTTTGTTAAAAAAATAAACTAAAAGTACAAAAATGATGTAATAAGAACATAAGGTTGTTTGTTAAAAATTGTTTTTAGATAGTTCTTGTAATTTTGTGGTGGATTTGTTCTTGTTTGAAATTATTGAAAGCATTAATTTTTTTTAAAGCAATTAAAGAAATTCTGCCGTCCAGAGTGAGGAGCATGCTTTTGGAAGTTTTTTTTTCTTCCGATTGAGACTTGAGAGAGAGCCTCTGTTTTTCTCTCTTTTCCCCAACTCATAATTCTCATCATTTTCATTAGTTGAATTTAACAAAAACTTGTTTTCTTTTTTTTAAATATTTTTTTCTAAATGAAAAAAAAAAACCCTCCCATAATCTTGAAAATCCAAAATTTGTTATGTGAGCCAAACCAAGGAGTGCATATGGTCATACTCCAAAATGCTACTAACTCTTACATTTTACCATGTGCTTCTATTTACTACACTATATGACCAAAAGTATTGAGACACTTTCAAAAACTCAGATTTTTATGGATTTTTCGAGAAATAAAAGACCAATTGCTCTGTAAGTTTTTCACATAAAAGGTATACTGAAGCTGTCATTTTCCAATCAAGTTTAGTCTACTATTCATTTAGGGGACCAGCAACAAACTGAGGAAACAAAAAAAGGTTTTTGATCATTTTTCATTGTAAATAGCCAGGTATAAGCTATAAATTGCGAAAAGAAATTAAAAAACTATTTAGAATTTATTTTTATATTTTCCTGAAAGTATCTCTTATACCCACGGAGATATAAGTATTAAAATAAATCTTTTTGAAGGTTTTCGGCTTATAGTGCAGAGTTTTTCGTCAAGCATTACTAAATTTTCAGAATATTTGACAGCATATTAAAGAAACATAATAAAATTTGAAGTTAAAATATTGAAAACTTAATGAAATGTGAGCGTTTAAAGCAATTAATTTTTCACTGTACGTGCACAAAAGATAGCAATTTATAACTTTCATAATCCAAAGCTCAGATAGATCCTGCAACTCATAAAGAAATTCCACCTCAATATCTTTAAAATTAAAAAAGTTATTAGCAATCTAATGAGCCAAATTTCTGTAGTTCTTTAATATGCGATGAATGGTAAGGGGTTGTTTTGCGAATCAGTAACACTTTTCTCTTATTGTTGCAGAGCGATTCATGATAAGAACGGATTATTTGCGAACAATCTCTCAGGAGTTGTCGTGTAGCCAAGAATTATAAAAATTCGGCTCATTAGATCGCTGATAACTTTTTACATTTTAATGATATTAAGTTGGAATTTTTTTATGAGTTAGAATCTATCTGGACTGCCGATTATGAAGGTTATAAATTTCTATCTTTCGCGCATGCACAGTGAAAAATAAATTACTTAAAACATTCACATTTCCTTTAATTTTCAGTATTTTAACTACAAATTTTATTATTATGTTTCTCTGATATGCTATTAAATTTTCTGAAAGTTCAGTAAAGCTTGAAGAAAAATTCTGTGTAATATAAGCCGAAAACCTTTTTAAAAAAAATCGTATTTTTGAAAGAAATGCTTATGTCTCCATGGGTATAAGAGATACTTCCCCAAAAATATAAAAATAAGCTCCAGATAGTTTTTCAGCTTCTTTCTGAAATTTATAGCTAATTGCCCGCTATTTATAATGAAAAATGGTTAAAAACCTTCTTTTGTTTCTTCAATTTGTTGCTGGTCCTCCAAATGAATAGTAGACTTATTTTTTACTGGAAAATGACAGCTGGAGTGTACCTTTTATGTGAAAAAAATTAAAAAGCAATTGATCTTTTATTTCTCAAGAAATCCATAAAAATGTGAATTTTTGAAAGTGTCCCAATACTTTTAGTCATATAGTGTACGTTTAAAAAGTGTCTAAAAATAAATAACAATATCTAGCGTTAATCAATGTGTTTAGTGATGAGATAAAAATGTTAAAAAGTGATTGTAATATTGTATTTGATTGTAATTCTATAATTTAAATGGTGCTTCAATGCTTTGCTGCATGTTTCAGCCGAATGAAAACCGTGATCATGTTGAAATTTCTCCTGAAACTGGTGTGATTTTGGATCAAGTGTTAAAAAGGATGAAAGAAGATGGTGGAATATCTCTCATTGTTGATTATGGTCATCAAGGAACTAAAACAGACACATTTAGAGTATGAAGTACTCTTGAAACATATTTCTCTTCCTCAGTATGAATGTAAATGTATATTTCTTCATTAATAACTTATGCTTAGTTATTTTTTTAATACTCAATACTTTTGTTGTATAGGTCTAAAATATGTTCAGATTTTAACTCTTAGAAATATGAAGTTTGAAAAAGTTAAATTTAATCTAAGACCTAAGGATGCACTGATTAATCAGAAGTAATTGATAATTGGCCGAATTGCCAATTTTTGCTGATTAATGGTCAGGAAGGTAATTTTTGAGTGAATGTACCTAAGTATGCTTAAAGCAAGAAATTATGCTGAATGAATTCATAAACAATGAGTAAATGTAATTTTTTATGGCTTAAAAGAAAAGCAATTGGTTCTTAGATAGTTATATGCATGTCTGTCTTGGTTTGCTTTGACTCAAACTTTTGAGAAAATTTTCTTATTCAGAAAAACAGAATGGGGTCGTTTCCAAAATTTTAAAAGTATTTTTTTCTGAAAGAGCATGCTTAAAAACATAAGATCTGACAATTTTTTGATAAATTTGTTTATGTTTAATATTAAAAACAAATACTTAAATCAGAGCGCTTTCATTGTTTACGGCTTCTGCCGATGACATTACAAATGATGAAATGCCATTGAGTGTTGCCATTCACTGTGCAAAATATTTAATTTGCATCTTTACTCACGTGTATCAGCAACGATATGGTTGATAGCAAGAGCAGAGTGCAATATTTAATTCGCTGCTTGATTATAACGTGGAAACATAGTAGAAAGATGCGTCAAAGTGCATCATTTGTGACGTCATCAAGACCATGCCTTGTTTGAAAAATAAGACATTTAAAAAAATTGATTTTAAAAAATGTTGGAAAAATGAAAGTATTTTTTGGGTCCATGTTATTTTATTTTATTTATTTATTTATTTTTTGCTCATTAGATCCATTTCAATGACTAAAAGAAGTACTTTTGACTGAAGGAAACCACCCCATCCCTTTTCAACTATTCATTATTGTATTCAGTTTATAATCATAACTACATTATAAATTTTACTATATACTCTTCAAATGAAGAGTGTTTCATTCAGAAAAATGTTATTATTTTTTTAATATATTTTAATTTTTTAAAACATGCTTTGAATTGTGTTTTTACAATAATTGGTGATGAAGCAATGTTGTTTTTTTTTTTTTAAATTTTATTTTGCTACTTTCTGAACAGAGCACAATAATCATGCAATGCTAACTTAATACCAGCATTTATATGTGTAGAAACAAAGAAAGTTTTTTGCATCAAAATTTTATAAGTTTCTGTTCTACATAGCTAGGTTCATGGGTGCCCCACAAGGTTGGATACAGAAAGTTTTCAAGGGAGGGGCGGTTCATTTTTGTTACTTACTTTTTACTATGTTTTCTGATTTAAAAATAGTGATCACAAAGATTTTGGACTTTAATTCTGAAACAGTTTCGGGATAGGGAACCTCCTTTCTCCCAACATCGACTAAACTTGTCTAAATTTGCGTTTTTTGAACTTCATTTTCGAAAAATTACCAGTGGAGAGTCTCTCAAGGTTGGGGCAATCACCCCTCCCTTCTATCCATCCCTGGTGCCCCATTACAAATAAGAGAGATGTGACTCAGATTGCAAAATTGCAATTTTTAGAAGGAGCGTTTTCAAGTGAGTTACTTAATGTTTCAAAGCATTTGAGAGGAGATAGGCACCCTATCACCATATATTTGTAATGAGTTTGCTAAACAAAAATATGTTACCTACTTCGTAGTTTTAGCCGACAGTACTGAACCATCACAAACTGAACAATTTTTGGGACTGGCACAAAATAAATCAAAATGATCGTCCTTGGTTTAATATGCACATTTATTTGTGAAGAAGAAAAAAAGTATACACCAATGCGTTACTTTGCTTGTAATTTAGATGAACGTATATTTGCCATTTGATATTTCAAAAAAATTACATCTCAACCAAGACCCTAAAAAATACCAAAATGAAGGCTCACTAGCAGAATGGCAATGGTTTTTTGGCTATAGCCTGTTGAAATTACTGGGGTGAACTGAAAGCATTTTCTTAATGTCATGGGTCAACTTAAAGACATCTCCTGTGTTGTTCCCAAGCATGAGCCTCCCCCCTTCCACCTGTAAGCAGTGGCGTGCATAGAAATTTTGGGGTCTGTAACAAATGACATTTACGGTTACATTCTATATTGTTTACCCCTACGTCTCTACATATATTTCAGCCCTCGTTTTTAAAATCTTGGGCCCCCTTCAGATTCAAGCCTGGGCCAACAGATGTCCCTTCTCCCCCCTGTGCAAACCCTGTCTAATAGCCCACGAAGGGATTGAATTCTAAGAAATTTGTTGAGAACTATTCAATGGAGAAGTGCCTTTTGTTTTAACAGGTATTTTCTCAGAATTTATATCTGCTTCAATAATAAAAAGAAACGAATGTTTTGAAACCTGGGAGAGAAGAATATCTTTGTGTACTAGGAAAAAATAGAGAATCATTGCAAACATTCTCTATTTTTGAGGCGCCCCCTCATTTTGTGGCGCCCGGGGCGATTGTCCCGCTCGCCCCCCTCTTCGGACGGCCCTGTTTCTACTACTTAACAAAATGATGAACAATTTCTATAAAAGAAAAATACAGTAGCACAAACATTTTAAGTAAAGAGATCAGAAATTTTTGCTCGTCTTAGCCGAGACTTTAAATTTAATGCACGTATTATGCGTGAATATTTTAATATAATTAGATAGCAAATGAAACTTGATGAACAAAGTGACCATTTTAGCCGTGATTTTGTATTAAACGTGATCTTATTAACAGTTCAACTGTATCTGATTAGGATTGATATTAATTACCGTTTCGCTGAATTTGTTGCTGGGTCTGAATGTTTATTTTTGCAGTCTTATAGCTAATCCTTAACGATTCTTACTAAAACTAATGATATAATTGTCTCTCATTAAAAAGTTTTCTATTTTTTAAAGGTATAAAAGTAAGATAGGGAACATATAATAGGCAAAAGAAATTCTTTCAAATCATATATAAGATTAACAGTTTTGTAAAAGTAAAATCCTGAAAACTTACTATTTCTATGGTGAGTATAATTCAACCTATTGTGATGTCTTTTTGTTTTGATGTTTTGGAAATATGTGCTGCAGTTGTAGTTTTTTGTGGAGTCTTTTAAAAAGAGGCATGCATTACCCATTGTAATATGGGGTTGATTTTTTCTTGTTATTTCGTAGAATAATCTTTTTATTTATTTAAAGAGTTTTCAAGGCCACAAGCTTCATGATCCATTAGAAAAGCCGGGAGAAGCAGATCTCACTGCTGATGTAGATTTTTCATTCATTAAAAAGTGTGCTAAAAATAAAGGTAGATTTTTTTTAACATAAAATATTAAGAAAATTAATCTAAAAATAGTGTGATCATATGTATACACACACACTACATGATACATGTACTAGTAGAAAAAAAAACTGCACAGGGATATTAAAAGAGCAGGATCAAATTTCGAACATTTATTCCTTTCAAACTACAAAACTTTGAAAAACAATTCCAACGTTGCTGGAAAGAGAAAATTTTATTTTTTTTTATTTTATGCATTCAATAAAAGTACACAATAAATATCAAAACTGTGGCTCATTTCTTGCCACACTTAAGCCAAAAAGTTTCTAGTTATCAAACTCACGGCCTCAACAGTTCATTTTCAGACTTTCAGGAGTCTTGGGTATAGATGTTTTTGGACCCCATTTGAAAACTGAATGTAATTGGCATTTTCACTTGCGTGCAGACATCCCATGTGTTAGCAGATTACAACTAGCTTCTCTGAATTTTTGATGCCACTGATAAATCTGCTTATGCTGCAACAATTGTTTGTTAAACTTACTGCAAAAAGCACATTGAACTCCAACATAGGACAAGTTTTGCCAATTGCTTCGCACAAATACTTGTTCTTGTTATGGTTCCCTTTAGGCACAATGCCAATAGCCGAATTCACATGAGACTTTTGTACCTCACAATATCCTGCCCTAGCTCTAAAGCAAACAAAAAAGAAAAAAAGTTAGAAAATTCACCATTCACAGGTGAAAAGAGGTAGGACCCGAGAAAGCAGTTTTTCGCAGAATCCTTAACGGTTATACTCAACAAGTGAATCAACTCTTTGCACATAGTGCATTCTAAGTAAAACCCAGCTTTTACTCCAGTAGGAAACAGGAAGATGATAAAATTTACCTAAGAAATAACCAGAATCCATTTTAAGCAGTTTTTTTCCAGGGTAGAAAAGGTTCATGTGAATGGGGCAATGAGTAGAATTTTTACTTGGACAGTTAAAAATTTTAAACTGTTATCTGTCCGTGAATGTGGAAATGATGATTTTATTTTTAGTAATTTAGAAGAAATAATTATTTGAAATATTATACTTTGTGAATTTCTTGTACTTTAGTACACTTTTGGTTGATTTGCTATTTTTGTAATAATTATAGTGAACTCTGGTAAGAGTGTACCTTTTCTCTAATGAACTCTCATCTAATGCTATTTTAAATGCCTATCGTGATTTTGTGAGAAGTCTGTTTTCAGTGCAGTTTGAATAGAAATTGCCTTTCAACAGATTGGATATTTAGTTTTAGAGTGGCGATTTTGCACATTATGTGCTGGGAAATTAACTTAAGAGCCATTGTCTGTAATAATCAGGCAGTTTACGGCATTTGTGATTGTTGACATTTTTAATTTTCTTTATTTTTGCAAATGTTGTTCCTTATCATGAATGTAATGTTTGTGCAAAATATGAGCTTTGTCTGCCTTACCGTTTTTGGGAAATTAATTTTTTTAATTTAGGGGGCATGGCACATTTTTGCGTGTTTTTCAAATTTGCAGATTTTAAAGTTCTTGTTGCTTTAAGCTCCCCTATAATGACATAGATTTTTAAATTCTATACTATTATATGGTCTTCTTAGATGCTATTACAGCTGTCAAATCGGTGTCACTACGAGGGCGACGGCCACAAACTCCGTTTAAAAATGACCGAAAATGAATTTTTTTACTACATTCAATGCCAATTTTCTCAAAGCGCTTTCATGATGACACCAACGTTTTTACATAAATTCCTAGCTACACTTGCATACATCAAAAATATGTAATAAAACTGGTGTCACTATAAGGGCGCCAGAAGATATTGGAACTTTTACGTGATAAATTTCACAAAAATGCAAATGTTTAAAACCTAACTACTACTCTCCCCCTCATAGCAGAGATCTGAAACTAATTAAGTTTGATAACCAACATGTTCGTCTAACATATGAACTAAAAAAATCGGTGTCACTCCTATTACTTTCGAAAATATAATCATTCGAAATTAGTATGTTATGGAGTTATTTAAAAAAAAGATTTTTCTAATTCGAATGGCTTTTTGCACGGTTTGTTTTAAACTTTAATATAAAATTACAGTAGTGACACCTAAAATAATATGTATCTAGTGCTTTTTATAAAAAAAAAAGCTTTATAGAAAGCATTAGAAACACAGTAAATCGATACATATTGTGTAATGTGCCTTATAGGTTAAAATAGTCGTACTAATATTCATATTTTTTCAACCATACTAATTTTTTATCTGTTATTTATATTAAAAATGCAACTATTTATAACATAATGTCTTAAATAGTTATGAACATAATGTATTATATAGCGAGCATTCAGAATCTGAAACATAATTTGAGGATGACGTAGACTAAAACAAAGAAAACATAAAAAATCAAATCACCCAGTTTCAGAAAGACGGTCATCTCTTATTAAAATCTGGTAACTTTGTAGCATTAACGCTTGGGAAAACATGGTATCCCGGAGAAATAGTGGAAGTTGACCATTTGCAAGTAAAGGTCAAATGCATGGCAAGAAGGATTGGAATAAATAAATTTATTCGACCGGAAAAAAGGCAAGTATTGCTATGATAATCTAAACATATTATGCAGAATAGATCCACCTGTACCTTTATCAAAACGAGCATTTTCTATTGAACATAAAGACGCTCTTACTGTCCAAAGCTGTTTATGTTAAACGTTGCTTCTTTGTAATAAATTAAAAATAAATATGTTTAAAAACACTCTCTGGGTGTGATAAGATTAAATTAACAAAATACATAAATATACAAATAAAATAAATTAAAAATAATAATAATAAATGAAAAAAATGCACCAAAACATACTAACTTCGAATGATTATATTTCCAAAAGTAGTAGGAGTGGCACTAATTTTATTAGTTCAAATGTTAGACAAACATGTTGGTTATCAAACTTAATTAGTTTCAGATCTCTGCTATGAGGTGACTAGTTGTATTCAGATTAGAAAATGGTCAACTTCTACTATTTCTCCGGGATACCATGTTTTCCCAAGCTTTAGTAGTACAAAATTACCAGATGTCAATAAGAAATGACCGTCTTTCTGAAACTGAGTGATTTGATTTTTTATGTTTTCTTTGTTTTAGTCTACGTCATCCTCAAATTATGTTTCAGATTCTGAATGCTCGCTATATAATACATTATGTTCATCACTATTTAAGACATTATGTTATAAATAGTTGCATTTTTAATATAAATAACCGATAAATTAGTATGGTTGGAAAAATATGAATATTAGTACGACTATTTTAGCCATAATGCACATTACACAATACGTCCATCTGTACCTATATCGATTTACTGTGTTTCTAATGCTTTTTATAAAGCTTTTTTTTATAAAAAGCATTAGAAACATATTATTTTAGGTGTCTCTACTGTAATTTTATATTGAAGTTTAAAACAAACCGTGCAAAAAGCCATTCGAATTAGAAAAGCCTTTTTTTAAATAACTCCATAACATTCTAATTTCGAATGATTATATTTCCGAAAGTAAAAGGAGTGACACCGATTTTTTTATTTCATATGTTAGACGAACATGTTGGTTATCAAACTTAATTAGTTTTAGATCTCTGCTATGAGGGCGAGAGTAGTAGTTAGATTTTAAACATTTCCATTTTTGTGAAATTTATCACATAAAAGTTCTAATATCTTCTGGTGCCCTTATAGTGACACCAATTTTATTACATATTTTTTGATGTGTGCAAGTGTAGCTAGGAATTTATGTAAAAACGTTGGTGTCATCATGAAGACCCTTTGAGAAAATTGGCATTGAATGTAGTAAAAAAATTCATTTCAGGTCATTTTTAAACGGAGTTTGTGGCCGTCGCCCTCGTAGTGACACCAATTTGACAGCTGTAATAGTATCTAAGAAGACCATATAATAGTATAGAATTTAAAAATCCATGTCATTATAGGGGCGCTTAAAGCAACAAGAACTTTAAAATCTGCAAATTTGAAAAACATGCAAAAATGTGCCACTCCCCCTAAATTAAATTTAATTTCCCAAAAACGGTAAGGCAGACAAAGCTCATATTTTGCACGAACATTACATTCATGATAAAGAACAACATTTGCAAAAATAAAGAAAATTAAGAATGTCAACAATCTTAACCTGCTTGATCCTTACAGACAATGTCTCTTAAATCTCACTCTTTCATTCCTTTTTAGGACCCCACTAATCCACTTTGCAAAGCTTACTTTTTAAACAACTCCTTGAAATATCAGAGCAACAGTGAAAAGTTCTTTTTTGGCAGACATTTTTTAGACAAAGGTCTGGAATTTTCTAATGGTGACCAAAAAAAAAAAAGGATTTTGGAAATTATTTTGTTCAAAATGCATTACCAATTAATCCCTTGTGTTGACTGAAAGTGGACACATTATATTCAAACTTTAACTATGACGTGCAATTTCAGTAAAATGGAACAAATGAAGCATTTTTCAAAAAGTATTTATTTCTTTTTTTATTTTTCTTACATATTTTAGTTTATGTTTACATTTTTTGATTCTACAGCTGTAATTTTTGGCCCTGTGAATCAAGCAGATTTTCTGAAAAATATGGGAATTGATGTTCGTCTGGAGGTAATTCAACTTTTTTGTTGGAAAGTTAATTTATGTATAATTTCAACTTATGTTACATTTATTTTAATTATATTAAATGTTAATTTTACTAATGCCTTTTTGCTTTTTTTTTAATTTTGTTTCGTAATTAAAATTGATGTTTGAAGGTTTAGAAATTTCAATGTTACTAATGTTTATAAGTGCTACTTTAACAAACGTTAATAAATGTTAACGAATCCTCTTTGTTGTTTTTATATCTGTAGTTTTATTTATTACATTTCTGCCATGCTAACAAGAAATATTAGACAATTTAATAAATTATGAAATTTTATAGGAACATTATAAGTCTATATCAGGAAGTTTGCAATAATGGAAGCTTTAAATTACTACTTTTTAATTATTGTTTTCTTTCTTATTTTTGAAGATGAATAAAGGTTTACTCAAGATTGAGCTATTTTTGTTTCAAGGGAATTTTTCGACAAAAATTTACATATAAATGGAGAAGTTTTCCTGCTCTTTTGTTGCTTTTCTATAATTGCATAACTTTTTAAAAACATTATACCTTAAAATTGAGTTGAAATATTGAACTTTATTTTGCAAAGATCGTCAATTTAAAGTTTGCTATTGTTTATGAATTTGTGACACAATCAACCATTGCTTCCTGCATTTCTCTTTAAGTAATATTCAGTGTTCCTGCAGTGAATTCAGTTAACCCATTTTTAACGCTCAAATAAACGTATAATAAAATTTTTGAAATAAAAAAAGTGACAGGTATTTCACTAAAAAAAAGATTTTCTTTAACGTTTTGAGTTTAAATGATTGCATATCATGAATACTTAATCATATTTAAGAATTTTCCCATTTAATCAAAAGGATTACACCTTTATGTTGCCCAATACTCTCACCAAGGTCACTGAAACATTCGTTGTTTCTTGTAAAAGCTAATGAATGTATCCATGTGTTGAGGCTTAGTAGCATTTTTTTTTTTTTTTTGAGAACTTTTAGAGATAATACATACAATGTCTGAACTATGAATTGCATTACAGTAAATAGCTGTACAATTGTACGTAGAAATCAGGAGGTTTGGCGTTCCTGCAGGCAGCGGACGAATACATACAGTAGAACCTCTATTATCCGAGCTAATTGGGACTGTTAGTGTCTTGGATGCCTGACATCTCGGTTAAGAGGAGCTTTGATTGAAAACTTTTCAAGATTGCAAATTTTTAAAATGTACCAATTCAAAATGAATTAGAAAACTTTTAAAAAATGAAAATGTACATACAAAAAGTAATGTTTTACAGTAAAAAAAAAAATAAAATAGGAAAGTAACTCTGTAGTAAGTTTTTAAAAAATCAACTTTTTCACGATGATAAACTAGATATTCAAAGATGCATTTAAAAAAATACAAATTTCCAGAAAACATTTTTTATTTTTAATTTGATAAGTTCATAAACTTATCAAATTTAGGCTATTTTTTTAAAAAAAGTCTGCCCCCTTTCTTTGTAAAAGTCTGCAGTTTCTGTTAATACCTGCCAATCCTGTAAGAAAAAAAAGACTTATTGCTCCATTAACAGAAACCTTGGTTAATCGAGGTTCCACTGTTATTTAAATTAGGTCATTAATTGAGGCAGTGAGAAGCAAAGGGATATAAGTGGACATTTTCAAGTTTTGAGTAAAACGCGTTGAAGGTTAACATCCTAGGTAGGCTTTTATTGAAATTTTTTTCTAAATCATGCTGTATAGCAGCAACTACCAGGGCTACTACTAGTACCATCTCTTTCCCCAAGACAGATGAGAGGTTCACCTACCATGTCTACTAGTTATCTCCAAATTTTTAATTTTGCCACTTACATCCCTTTGCTTCTCACTGCCTCGATTAATCTTTTGAATTATTATCGAACCAATCTTTGTTCTCTGTGTGGTTGCGGCTATTTTTGATGAAAAGAAAAATGTACAAGCTATTAAACTAATGAGATAAGCAAATTAAGTCATAAATGAGATGAGATTTTTTAAATTTATTAAGCACTTTTATTATACCTGGCCTGATTGTCACGGAGTAATCTGAGGCCTGGTTTTGCTTATATTTCAGCAATTAGACCACTTAGAGACTTCTGGATTTCTCTAAATGATTTGCTTAATGTTAAGGTATAACTTAACGCTAAAAAATTTAAATTCTGAAGTAAAATTATTTCGGTTAGGATGGAAAACAGCAAATTTCATGTAATTTCCCCATTAAATGTTTAAATATAAAAACCATTGTTACAAATTTTGTTGCCTTGCAACTGTACACAATGAAACTTTTGAATCAAGGCTTCTCTGGAGCAAGCATGAAATGCTTGCTCCAGAGAAGCAAGATAGCATATGAAAATAATCGATCAGAGAAGCTCCAGAGCATGATATGAAAATAATCGATAATGGGGCTAAGTAAAGGAGACATATTAAGATCTTTACCACGATTAACCTTGTATGTTTTGAAACATAAATTAGTTGGGAAGCCTTTAATATTTAAATGGTTTTAATTAAATTAAGTACACAAATGAATCTAGAAAGGAACAAGGATTCATTTTTAGTGCCAACACTGCATGATGGTAACATTAATCTATTACTGAAATATATTTAAACTAAAAAGAATAACAGATTTTTAAAAACATACTAAGCACTTTTCATAATGCATTCAAAAGGTCAAAATAACTTTTCTGAGTCAGAAAGGACATTTTAAGTATTGCTGTAGTTTTCAGTTATTCCAAGAAATCCACCCCGCAAACGAAGAAAAGTGTGACTCGAAGTCATTTCAAACGAAACTTTCCCAGAAAAATATGTATGTTTCAACACTCAAATTTATGATTGAAAGCTAGATAATGATACAAAGTTCTCTTCATGACTTGAGCAGCACTTTTCTATGCTTGCGGAATAATTGAAAGCTACAGCAGGGTGGCGACAGATCAGGGAAATCAGGGAGATCAGGGAAAAGTCAGGGAAATATCAGGGAATTTTGAAAAAATAACAAAAAATCAGGGAAAATTTATTTTATGAAGAAAAATTTTTCTTTTTTTGCTTTACAAAATTAAGTATTTTAATTCCCTACGCATTTTCCGCCAATTATCTGCTCAAAAAAAAGTAAAATTAATGAGGTGTGATTATACACTGCCGCATATTTGTGCATTTTTTTCCCTCAACGTCAAAGTATTGAATCTTACTTATTCCCCACAGGATGAACTTCCTAAGATTGTTTCTGTGTCTGTTAGGTTGTTTATTTTACCTAGCTTAAAATTTCCTTTTACGCTTTCAATGCTACGTAAAATAAACAACCATACAGGCAAAGAGGAAGCCTTCATTAATGCCTTAGCTCCTTTGCCTTTATTCCATTGTCTCGAAGTAATTAGCATACTGTAATCAGAATTTCAAGAAGAAATCTTTGGTTTTTGGATTAATACTATAAAAGCTTAAAAATTATTACTTCTTCCTGTTTTTAATTTGATTGATAAAATTGAACTTTAAATAAAAAAAACTTTGTTTTTTGCCGTTATATTATTTGTTATCACCGCAGATTATAAAGGTTTTCTTTTCTTCGGACTTAAGTGATTCTTTTATTTTATAACCAAGTTGTATTCTTCTTTTATATATTTTGAAATTAACTAATTGCTTTTTTATTTCTTTTTTCCCCCCTTTCATTTCAAAGTTGTTTGTTACAAAAGCGATGTAAGATTTTTTTTTCATTACATACTGAAATCATTTGAAATAGAGTTAACTAAGTAACTTAAGTAAATATCTTTATTTTTTTATTGTTAAAATGCTGTATTCATTCATTAAAATCTATGTTCTTGATTAGTGAAAAGCTCCATATGAATGGATGTCAAATGGTTTCATCTGTTTTGCATAAATATGTCAATTAGTTATATAAGAATAACTACATTACTTCTATTATTTCACTATTGCTTGTTATTCTTGCAGCAATTATTATACTGTTTGAAAATTTAGTTCAAAATAATATCAATTACTTTTTAGTTCTATCATAAATACACATATGTTTTTAAGAGTGATTTTAATAGTTTCTTAAAATTCTTATGCTAAGTGGTTTCTGGAAGTAAAGTTTTTTTTTTTTAATTCTCTATAATCTTTCCATTGTAGAAAAATTTAATATTCTATTTTGTAGGGTTTTTTCCCCCCAAAAAAATGACTTGATATGTTTTTTTTAACCATTTTATTAAAAAAGTAGCATTTTTTTAAAATATACCTTTAGTTCAACAACTTTACACAACTTAAAACGTTTAAAATACTGCATTTTATACAAACATACAATGGATTTCAAGTAGAGCAAAGAAAGAAAACCATTATCATTGGTAACGTAAATCAGGGAAATTTGGTGAACTTAATCAGGGAAATCAGGGAAAAGTCAGGGAACTTTTTTTCACAGTTCCTGTCGCCACCCTGTACAGGAATACTTAAAATGTCCTTTCTGACTCAGAAAAGTTATTTTGTCCTTTTGAGTGCATTATGAAAAGTGTTTAGTATTTTTTAAAGTTCTGTTATTTTTCATATTCTTTTAACTGAATTTGTCATTTTGAGAACGTAAACATGTCAAGAAACAACATGTTTTCATACGTTGTTACTTGTCAAATAATGACGTATAAAAATGCCCAGTACATGGTGATAAAAAATAGGTTAATTTTAATTTGTGGTATTTTATTGTTAATTTCTGTTTTTTTTTTTTTTTCATAGAAACTTATGGAAAGTGCAACTCCTGAAGATCAAAAGTCTCTGAAATCTGGATATAAAATGTTAATGAGTCCTGATGAAATGGGAGAAAGATTTAAATTTTTAGCTTTATACCCTGTAGTACTGAAAGATAGACTTCGTAAATATCCTCCTGCAGGTTTTTAAATTATATTTTAAGCAAATTTTAAATAAATATTTTGTGCAATATGTTACTGTGTTGTGCAATTATTTTCTTAGTTTGTAGTAGTGAGGTTTTTATTTTAGCTAGACATTTAACAGAGAAAGGTTTCAAATTATAAAAAATAACAATGTCAAACTGCAGATTACAGCAGACACATGTCTCGGCGGTACATGGAATGCATTTTTTAATGCAAAAGAAATTTCAGGAAAGATCAGAATCTAATAAGGTAATTCCTGGCTGCACTCCTTCAGTGTAACGATAGCCGAGGTAAATAGTGGCCTGCTCAAGTTTTTGATATGGAGAATGATTGAGCTTTGTTCAGGGGCAATCCCAGGGTGTTGGCCGCCCGCGTGCAAAGACCTAATGTGCCGCCCCTGAAGAGCAATTTGCATGTTTTCACCAATACTTAACGTCCATCTAAATCTTTCTTCGAATTTTTTTATCAAATTCTAATTTTGAAAAAAAAGATAATTAATTTGAATTCTGAAATTTTGAATTCAAATTATGTTTTTCACAATCACGAGTTACGACAAGGCCCTACTCATTCGGGACTACTATTTCTAAAAACGGCTCCTGTCCCCCCAAACCTGCCCCACCTTCTGGGCAGTTACGTGTGTATAGTTGTGTGTTGGCTTGCATGCATGTGTAGGCTTGTGTGTGTGCGTAGACCTGTGTGTATGCACGTAGGCATGTGTGTATGTGTGTATGAGCGTGTGTGTGTGTATGTGTGTGTAGGACATGGATATCATCGACCAGGAGAAACGGATTCCAGGAGGCAGTGCTCGGAGCCGCGCCTGCAGAGGCCGGTGGGCGATGGTGCTGGACATGGACGCCTCCGACCAGGAGAAGCGTATAGCTCAGGACCGGAGCATCCGCGCCACACCGCCTGCAGAGGCCAGTGGGCGGTGGTGCTAGTGTTCCTGGTCCAAGCTGAAAAAGGAACCCAAACATCAAAGACGGTCAAGTGAGAACAATAAGCAATCGTGATTGCTCAAAAAAAAAAAAAAAACAGAAGAAAGATGAATTTGTGTGAAAAGGAAGAAGTTTTATAGTTAGAAACTCCTTATTAGGTACAATTTATATCTTTGGTGAATGTAATAGATACCAAAACTTACTAGTCGTAAAAACGCATTTTATAGTCTGGTTTTGACATCAGAGGAAGAAACGGGGGGGGGGGGGGGGATCGGCCCCAGAAAATATTGGAAATTGGCGTATGTGAAGTAAGATATTAGGGAAGGAACTTGCAGAATGGGCAATATTAGTATCGTTATTTGTGACTGGAGAATTACCGAAGAAATTTTGTTTTTGTCTTGGAGGATACATGTAACACAAGAGAATGCTATGCCGACGTCAACGAAGGCACTTCCAGCAGATGGACGATTTTACGAGGGGTACGGTGATCGAACTGAGAAGGGGAGGTTGGTCCGTACGTCAAATCGCAGCTGATACCCACATGGATGCTAGCATGGTGTATCGGCTGTGCCGATGATGGTTGGGACAACGAAATGTGGCAAGATTGAGGGGTGCAGGTGCAGCCAGAGTGACTTCAACGCGTGGATCGACTCGTCCACCGACAAGCTGTAGCAGACCCACAAGTCATTTGTTCCTCGATTCTGCAGCACGTGCAAGATACCCTGAATTTTCCCGTGTCAACCAGAACCATTGAACCCACAACATAGACAGCAACGTTTAGTATGGTGTCGGACTAGAGCGACGTGGGTGACAGAATGGCGAAATGTCGTGTTCTCAGATGAATCTCGCTTCTGTTTATCCAGTGATAGTCGCCGCATACGACTGTGGCGTCGACGTGGAGACAGATCTAATCCGCCAGTAACTGTGGAACGTCCCACCACACGACGATGTGGCATAATGGTTTGGGGCGCAGTTGCGTACAATTCCATATCACCTCTATTTCGTATTCAGGGCACTATAACGGCTCAACGATACTTGGATAATGTGTTGCGGTTGGTGGCAATCCCTTACATTCAAGGGCTATTTAATGCAATTTTTCAGCAGGATAACGCCCGACCACACAGTGCTTCCATTTGTCAACATGCCTCTCCGAGGCACTATCTATCTGCCTATCATTTTGAAATTAAGATCATTTATTATTCCTTGCTGTCTCTGTCTTTTTTCCAAATTTCATCACTTTCTGACCACTCCTTCTTGGTGTTGCATTTTCAATGTCAAGCAGTGTACCTTGCTTTTCTTACTTTGACGAGCTGTCATTCTTCTGAAAGAGCGATAAGTTCCAATCTCATCTTCTGTATGGTCCCTTAAAACTTCAAACTGGAATATCTCCTTGAGTTTTGGTTGCACAACTGTCCTTTTTTTTTTTTTTTTTGTTTCAGTTTGTTTCAATAGTTTTCAATGGAAATTATTTCTCTAAATATTAGTTAGGGGACCTGGGGCCCGTAAAAAAAGTTAAATTTTGTATTTTTTGTCTCATTTGTATTTTTGCTTCAAAATTTCAATATCTTAACTCTGCATCTGATTTTGAACATTTTGCAATTGGAACTATACACAAAGGACTAACGGTTGCGAAAATAAAGGTCTTTCAAGTTAAAACGGAACACCCTGTAAATTAATAGGCAAGTCGTTTTCCTTCGGTACCGATTTCTCCTCTGTTTGTGAACCGATTTCCTTCATTCCTTTTTTGTTCGGTAGCTATTGCCAAGTTTTAGTGTCATCAATAAAATTGTTTTGAAATCGAACTCTAATTAACGGAGATATTAATTAAAAACGCATTTTTGTCCTAAACGGCTCTTTCTACGCGAACGGATGGTCCAACCTAAATCCACTAGAAAAAAAAGTTATAAGCGTTTTTTAGTTAGCGAAGCTCAAACATTTTATCTCTTTTCCATTGTTGAAATTCTTTGTTGAAAGCGTGAAACATTAAGCTTTAATTCATTTTTTTAACTGCTTTTTCTACACGAAAAATTCATTTTAACGCTTCCAGCTTGGTATGGTTGGAAAGCTTGCAAAAAATACTTTAAAACACGTTCTATCCGGTTTTATCGTGGAAACCCGCCAAGATGGCTAGAAAAGGAGCTAGAAGCAGTTAAATGTTAGCGAAAATTCATTTTTATTTGCTTTTTCACGTGACATAGTTAGCGTAAAGAAATTGCTGGATAATATTATGGTGTTGCCATTTCTCGCTTGAGCGTAAATAAATGAAATTCTTGCATTTGGTTTAATCATTGAGGCTTTTTGGGTAACTAAGGGCATTTAAAATGTTTTATTTTGATTATGTTTTCGCGATTTTAATCTTTAAATAATTCATTTTGCTTTCGCATGGACAATTTTAAGTCGCCGCGATTAGAGTTCGTTCATTTGACCGTTGGAAATTTTATATTTCTAACTGCAAAGGTCATGAATTCTTTTATAAAGAATATTCTTTATACAGAAGTTTTACGTATTAAAGGAGTTTTGCGGTATCATTTCATTCAGGAAGACTTCCATAACTGTGAAATTGGCGAACTGTATCCATTGGTGTCAAATTTTTAGCACCAATGTCAGCACGAGAAATATTTTTCTTTTGCATTCGTTAAAAAAAAAAAAAAAAAAGAGTAGAGAAATATCTATTTGCAAGGAGCTGACTATGAATTAAGTCCTTCTTTATGTGGGGTTCATTAAATTGTACCGTTCGTGACAAGGGGGAGAAAATAAATGACAAGAGGGCAAGACATACAGTGGGGAGAAAGTGACATCAAGCCTTTTTTTTTGTTGATAAGAACGTTTATGATAAACAGTGTGAAACTTTGTGTCAAAGGGAAGAAGGGTACGGCGAAGTGTGAAACTTTGTGACAAAGGGAAGAGGGATCATAAATTTCGATAAGTGCATTAGACAGTTATCCCCTAAACCGTAAACAAATCACAAAGTTTTTTTTTTAATAAAATTGCACTGTTATTGTGACGTTCAGTGTTTTTGAATGGACAATTTTTAATGTAGCAGGTAGGATTCGTTCATTTGACTGTTTAACTAATGGCAGACGTCAAGGCAACGTACTCAATAATATTAAACTTTTTGAAAGAAATATTGTTCATGCAGAAGTTTTACGTATAATCTGAACTTTGCATCATTTCATCGCGGAAGATTTCGATAATTGGGAAATTGGCGCTCTTCATCTATTGGCGTCACATTTTTGGCACCAATTGCAGCGAGAGAAATGTTTTTTTTCTTTGCATACGTAAACAAAGAGTAGGTAAATATATATTTGCTTATGATTACCACAAAACAGGGGCTGTCCACGAACGAAGCCCCGCTTTAAGGCGGGATTCACAAAATAGTAACAGTTTGTGGCAAGGGAGAGGAAAGAAATGACAAGAGGGACATATACAATGGGGAAAATGTGACAACAAGGCTTTTTTTAATAGGAACGTTTATGAAAAACAGCGTGACATGTGACAAAAGGAAGAGGGGGGGGGGGCATGGTGGCGTGCGAAACTTCGTGACAAAAGGGGGAAGAGGATCGAAAATGTTGAAAAGTACGACATAAGTTATATGCTCCGCCCTTAACCATAAACAAATCACTACAAGACGACCTTTTTTAAATTGTACTATTATTGTGATGTCCATTGTTTTCGAATCGACAGTTAAACGTTGCCACGAGTAGAGTTCGTTCATTTCATCTTTGGGAATTTACATTTCTAATGACGATGTCAAAGCAACTTATATGCAATATTGTTCACACAGAAGTTTTACGTATGAACTGAGTTTTGATGCTTCCTTTCATACGAAATGGTTTAAAAAATTGGATAATTGGCGATTTTTATCCGTTGGCGTCAAATTTTTTGTTTCCAATGTCAGTGCGAATTTTTTTTTTTTTTTTTTTTTCCTGTGCATACGTAAACAAAGAGAAGGGAAATATCTATTTGCATATAGTTAGCACAAAGCAACATGGTATCCAAAATAAAATCTTTCAAGCCAAAAGCCAAGAATTTGACGACTACACCACTTTTTCTATGGGGTTGTTTCCTTCAGTCAAAAGTACTACTTTTAGTACCTAAAATTGATAGAACAAGCAAAAAAGAAAAAACGTGGAGCCAGAAAGTAACTTTTATTTTCCCAACAGGTATTTTTTATTAATTAACTTTGGCGAGCTACTCCACTGCCGCTTACGCTTTGTTATCTCAATCACGTTTCCAGGTTATGATAGTTACGTTTCCAGTATATGCGCTGTGAGCTAATGGCATCAATGAATGCCATGTGCAGAATGAATTTTTCAACGTAAAAAATGAATTTCAATCTGCGCACCAACTAAAATGATTGTTAAAAAATAATAATTTTTTTTTTTTCAAATTATTTAAAAAATGGTTAAAACCCATGTTTTAGCGTGCTCTTTCAGAAAAAAAAAATACTTTTAAGATTTCAGAAACGATCCCATCACCGAAATATCCCCTTTCATCCATTTATTTTGAGGTTAACAGACAAAAAGCAAAATTGGAATATATTATTACTGCTTGGTATTGTGTGTACACATAAAAATTGTGTTTGTTTCGAGATATGCAGTAAACATGAGTAAGAGTATAAATAAAAATTTTGGAAATAGTTAAATTCATACAAGTTTTTAAAAAACTTTCATTTATGAATATGGTCGAATTTCAAACACTGGGCAAACGCTAGTTACTATTATTTTTCGTTGTTTTTTGGAAACAATTAAAGAGCGGAATCAGCAGATATAATGACAGAGAAAGTAACCTAAGAAATATCGTCAAAAAGAACACAAATAAACAAGGAAAGAGTATGATTTACTCTCCTTGGCAAATGTTTTTTTTTTTTTTTTTTTTGACGCTGTGAGCGTCGTTTTAATTACTTTAATTTACTTTGAATCTAATTTTTTTCTCTTCAGTATTTAAAAATGTATTTGATTTATTAAATGTTGCATATTTTATTTGACTAAGGCACATCCAGCTGCTGGATCAAGTGCTTTTAAGCCACTGAGGTCTCTTTCTTCCGCATGTTGCTCTACTTAGCAAATTAGCTGATATAGGAAAAGGAGGGAAAACTTTCATTTGAGTAAAAAACTGGCTGACCGGAAGGAAACAAAGGTTAGTTGTAAGGGGAAATTATTCTAATTGGAGTGAGGTCTTAAGCGGGGTTCCTCAAGGATCAGTGTTAGGGCCTGTTTTGTTCATTGTCTTTATGAACGATATTCATAAAAATATTTCTCGGAACATGAATTGTTTTGTTTTGCTGATGATGTCAAAGTTATGGGGACTGTAGAAAATGAAGAACAAGCAAATTTGCTGCAAGAGGATCTAGATCACAGTACGTAGTGGGCTGATAAATGGGGTATGGCTGTTAATGTTGGAAAATTTAGGGCATGGAAATAAGTGTACAAGTTATTATTTGTAAGGTTCAGTCATTAGTCAGGCAGAAAAAGTTACTGATTTGGGGGTCTTAATGACTCAGGATTTGAAGTTTAGCTAACAGAGCAACATTGCTAGTAACAAAACCAATAAGATGCTTGGGTTTATCAATAGATCTATTTCAAACAAATCTAAAGAAGTTCTTCTGCTCTTATATAGCAGTTTCGTAAGACCTCATTTGGAGTATGCTGTTCAGTTTTGGTCTCCTTATCTTAAGAAAGATATTAATGTATTGGAAAGGGTTTAAAAGCGGGCTATACAAGGATAAATGGACTTTTTCATTTAGACTATGATTCCAGGCTTGAATGGCTAAAAATGTCTTGAGCAAAGAAGAGACTGAGGAGACATGATTCAGTTGTTTAAATTTATTAAAATGAAAGATGTTACGGGGCTGAAGTTTGGCACTGAAAACAGGACGAGGGGTCATTGTTTTAAGCTTTTTAAATCTCAGGCTAACATGGATATTAGGAAAAAATATTATTTTAGTAGGGTAGTGGAACCTTGGAACAGCTTACCGGAAGAGGTGGTAATGAGCAAGGGAGTAGATAGTTTTAAGAGGGCCATTGATCTTCACTGGGGATTGTAATTTGACTAGGACCAGTCTAGCTGGGCCCAGAGCCTGTTGCTGGTCGTCACTTTTGTATTTGTATTTCATAGATTTAGGCGCCTTTAGTTTTCACTTTTTATTTGTTTTATTCCAAACTCGTTTTCTACTTTAAATTCGATAGATTCATTGTAGAAAGCAAAAAGAAAAAAAAGAAAGAAATAATTCTAGTTCAAAAATAAACTGCATAGCTACTCAAAAGAATCTGAGGAGCATCGTACCCATTGTTATGTTGCGATGTGCTTGCTACTAGGGGTGTTATAACTACTTGATTTGTTTGTTAATATTTTTATAGCTTTTTAAAACATTTAATATAGTGAGTTGTGTTTATAAATGTTTGCATGCGTGGTGAAACTTTTTTCTTCTGTTTGATGGGGGAAAAGGGATATGAATTGCGACGAATTTGTTTTATGGTAAAGAAAGACTTAATTTTTATTCCAGTCTAAGATTACTTTAGGGTCGTTTCCATAGACACTTTCAACCCCGAAGAAACCTGCTTTTCACTGCATTCCGGTTATTAGCGGGTTTTATGTGGAATCTTTCTACTCCTGCTAGTTTCTGGAATGAAACTAATGCATAGCGGTTTTTACCCGAAATGCATTACGCGAAGCAAGTTCGTCTACTAGCCGCTAAGGATGCGGGGTAAAAACCGCTTTCTCTGGTATAATGGGAGAACCTCTTTTTTACATTTAAACGGCGAATTTTTCAATCGGGTTTTTTGCGGAGCCAGCAGAGCGGGATTTACCGGGTCGAAAAGTAAGTTGTGAACGCGGCTTTGTAATCTACTCTTATTGGTGTGTGCATTGGTAAACAGAAAATAACAGGTAAGCAGTTTTCATTTTTTTTATGTTTTCCTTTACCTATAGCAGGGCATAAAACTGGTCAGTAAATGTCTGTAGAAATCAGTATTTTCGTTGTCCCGATTGAACATTTCAGAAATCGGGCAGGCATACCTATAAACTTTGTAAATAGCAGAAATGTATGAAATTGCCAATTTTGCTACCCTGGTCAAGTCTGCGTAAGAACACTTTGCTACATTTTTATTGCCTGGAAATCAAACCTATTTTATGGTAAACCCTGCTTCTGTTGAGCCTGCATTCCAATTAAGCTTTTAAGAGAAGAACAAATAGATGCTAAATGCATTGTTAAAACATCTCTAAAAAGAAAGTAGTGTCAAATAAATGACAAATGAACTAAATAAATGTTTAAATAAATATTGAAAATAACAATTTTGAAAGTGAAATATTGAGATGGGGAAACACGCGTCTGTCGGTTTGTCTAGCGCGCTTCGCCATAACTTTTGTATTTAGGAGGGCGGTGTGCTCTGCCCAGTGACCTCCCTTTCTTCATTTCTCAAATGCCCCTTGGAAATTTATCTGCACATGGTCACAAAAGTAAATCTTGTTTCGAATGGATGTGAAATTCATGCCAGCATGATAGTGAGACATAATTATCTCATCTACCTTGTTCACTAGCACAGCATGCAGAGATTTTACTGCATTACTTTATATTTTTCTGCTACAAAACGCTATTGGAAAAGTGTCCTTTTAATTAAATTGAAGTGCTTTTCCATCAAGAAGTACTCTACCATTCTGCCCTTTTTTTCATCTGGGGGAAACACCAACTTCGAAGTGAATAGATTGAAAACACCATTTCAGTTTCTTCTTTCTTTCAGTCTTTCGCTCATGTTAGAACAAAAAACATTTTATAATTTGGAGCGTAGCTGATATTGGTTGAGAACTCAGTCCAGCAGATCATAGTATTTCATTCTATAACTATAAATTTTAATTTTTTGGAACCTTCGACTCTCGAATGCGTTGATCCTTATTTCTTCTTTAAATTTCTGTTTATTTTTTCATTCAATTTTCTTAACAATGCTTTTACTTCCTTTCAGAAAGTAAAGGAAGTATTGCATTTGCGAAAAAAATTTCACAGAAAAATTGGCCTTAATTTCCATTTAGCTCGCCTACGAATGAATATTGATTTTTTTCTACCCGACCACACTTTGATATACCCCTAACAGCGTATAAACACCCGGAATATCCATCCCACAAATGGAATATCCATTTTGATGATCCCAGAATGAATTACAACGAGTTTTCTCGTGACATCTGTATGTACGTATGTATGTGTGTATGTACGTATATATCTCTCATAACTCAAAAACGGTATGTCCTAGAAAGTTAAAATTTGGTACGTAGACTCCTGGTGGGGTCTAGTTGTGCACCT
>NC_072739.1:105343376-105382448 GCF_026930045.1 Uloborus diversus | reverse complement strand
GTTTCATATTTAAAGTAATTTTGAACCCTCAGTAGATGTTGCTACTTCCAGACCAATCATTCTCTCACTTTCATTCTGTAAAATTTTACATATTACATAGGGTACATGTACACCAATGGCCTTGGGACAGGCATACCGCTATTCGCGCTCGTTTCCAACCAAGCGGCAGGGGAACATTTCTTTCAACCAAGATGGACACAAGGGATTCTAAAGGCCATTAATGAATGATTTTTGACAGCAACAAATTGCCTCCTCCAGGCTTTGGGGGTGTTGGTTTAGAAAATTTTCTGTGTATGTAATAGGTGTGGCAAATAGGGTCACTAGGTTTCCATGCAAGAAATATAAGTAATGACAATTACATTTTAATTCGCTGTTCTTTAGTTATATACTTAAATGTTTATGCATTCTTATAAATTTAAATTTTGAAAAATCCATGATTACCCTACCCATAAAAATAAATAATATATAAAATATAAATTTAAAAAAATTCCAGATCGGAATAATGTAAAAATCTATACTTTAAACTGTCTTCTATTTCAGTACATAGTCCTTTATTATCATCAAATTCCTCTTGCAATTCACAAGATTTAGAATCCAAAATGGGTATCTATCCTAACCCTGTTGAAACCTTTTTTCTACATCTGATCTACCACAACGCAAAAAAGCTTGACAACTATTGAGATCTGCTGTTAGACAAATGCCCTATTTGGGACAAAGAATCTGCTCATTTATTAACAGCCCTATGTAGATGCAGTAAATTTAAATCCAAAATAACTTTATGATCAGTCGTAAATCCCTTAAGTGAGCAAGAGAAAATCTTCGAGAGGTAAAATCAGATTTCATGAATTTAAATTTAGATTTTTTAGTTATTCCCTGGGATACAAAGCTACCTCCAGATGTAACTGAAAAAAAAAAAGAAAACGCCGATAGGGCTTACCATGATAAGCTTCAGGTTCAGCTACAGGTTGAACAGCTACTCAGAATTTCTGAGATATTTCTTCAGTTGTATATGATATCTTAGATTATTGCTCTTTATTGCTAACTGTTCAAAAGCTGTAGTGTTTTATACAGCGGGCTTACAATACCGCGCCGTATAAATTGTGCATGTAATTTTTTGGAGAAAAAGCTGAACGGTGATATATTAGCATTTGTATTGCTATCACCATGCACTTGAAATCGTACTGCAGAGTGTCTTTAAAGAAGTTTTTGCCTTTCTTAGTTCTAGACTCGATCTTCCATTATTTAAGCGCTTCAACATTCAAAAAATTACACATACCACTTAAATTCTAAAAGAATAATTTGATGACATATTATTGTTCATAGAAAGCGGAATTAAGAAAATATTACAGAGAATTCTCATAACGTGTAATAATATTTCTTGGTGAAGTCCTCTCCCTCCTACAAGGGTATATTTTCGGCAACCTGGAGCTTATCTGTGAACCAGATGGGGTGGCAAAAGGAATTTATTGTTTGACTATTTATATATATTTAGGAAACAATTTAAATTGACCTTACATGAAGAGATTGCCCCTACATGCTGTTTTACAGTTAAATGTTGTATGAAAGATATAGTTTTTCGCAGCAACCCATTCCATCAGGCCTTTTAAATTAATATCAAGTCTAGTGTCTAAAAAACCTGCAGGCGTACAAAATGATGACAAAACATGCAGCAGATACAGTTATTGAAAAATTCATAAATCACTTATGGTATTTAGGGGATGAAACTAGTAGCTTTGTCCGTATTGGATGAAAGAATTAACTTTGAAGATAGGAAAAGACTACTTCAAAAAAAAATGCTTGCTGAATAGGAAGACGTGTCTGATGACTGTATAAAAAAATTTCAAATAACAGTAAATGATTTGATGTAATTACTTTCTTAGTAAAAGATCTTCCTCTTTATAGAATCAATTACAAGTCAATAAAACTGTTTGATAAGTTACAACACCAAAAAAATGTTTTCCTATTTGATCCTGATTCATGGCAAAATGAAGGAAGCTATTTAAAGGGAAGAGAAATCGTAAAAATGCTGAAATTGTGAATGATACAACTGAAAGAGAAGCACAATTAATCGAAGAATTTCACAATCAATTTACCAAATATGAGTTACAAAAAGCAATTTAGTATTTTACAGACACTCTAAGACTATCGGAAAAAAAATGCACACGATTGAGATACATTGAGAAAAGCGTACGATTAAGGTAAAGTTTCTAAAGCAATATTTCGTTCTTATTCAATGTAAAATCTTTAGACGATATGAAGTATTATATAAAACGATTAATTTTAGTGCTACCCTTCGCTGTAAAAATATTTTGCAAACATAGAAGAAACGATGTACGGGGTCTGCAGTAAAAACTCGAAGATTTGTGAGAAAATTATCAAAAGTGTTAAAGTTCAACGTCCTAGGGGCAAGTGTTATTATCGACCGATCGAGTTCAAATTTTGCACCGATCACTTTTTTATTATAGTGTCACAAAACTAGGGGGCGTCACTTGTTGAATTCCGAAAAAATAAGTTTCCCATATAAATAAAGCACCACCCTAATATATATATATATATATATATATGTGTGTGTGTGTGTCTGTGTGTATTGTTTAAATCTGGCAACTCAATTTTCACTCACTCTTCCTGTGAATCAGATTCCTTTGAAATTTCGCACGCGAACCTCTGGACTGATGACAATGCAGTATTCTAAAATTAAATTAATTAACCATAAAGCTTATTGTACCTTTTAATCAACATTTTTACGTAATTCCTCTAATGTGAGGACGAAAAAATGCTTGCAAAAATGAATCGATTATTTCAGAAGAGGCGTAAGTCCTACGGGAATCCATTGAACTTACGTTCTTTCTAAAATAATCGATTCAATTAGAATTAAATATCTATAGAAACCCAATTTTTAAGCAATATAAATATATTTTCTACACATTCAGCAAATTTGATCTAAACAGGAATTGACTTAAAACTATTTATGTATATATCGCTTGTTTGGAAGAAAAAGTGACACAATACGAAATTTTTAATTTTCTTTTTTTTTTATAGAAATGATGACAGATTTTCTGTTTGAACATTAACTACTCGGAGATTTCTTACAGCAAATTCCCTGAAGAGTGAAACTTTAAACGCTTCTACTGTAAAATTTCATTTCTTCGTATTGTGGCACTCTTCTTCCAAATGAGTTATATATATATATATATACTATTATATACTATATATAGTATATATATATATATATATATACTATATATATATATATATATATATAGTATATATATATAATACTATATATATATATATTACACAAACACACACACACACACACATATATATATATATATATATATATATATAGATAATATATACAGTGGTTGGAAAAACTACATTTTTTTTTGTAGCGAACTACAACTACAACTACTTTTTTCAAAATGTAGCAACTACAAACTACTTTTGAAATGTAGTCGCTACTTCGCTACTTTTCAGAAAATAAGTAAATAAAAAGCATACACAATTGATTGTCCCTCAAAAAATGAAAGTCATTCTTTCAAGTCGCATACACTCCTGTATTTTTCTTCTTGTGTCAAAACAATCGTGAGAAAAAGTTTTCATATAATTTGCCACAACGACAACCCGTGCCGACTTGCATCTGAAAGTGTAAAACAGTACTTGTATGCTAGGCCACATCGGGGGAAAAAAAAAAACTTTTTTTAGAAACTCGAAATTTCTGTTGATAAAACGTTGCCCCTGTACCCCAACACCCCATATGTGCCACAAGAACATTTATTCAAATTAAAAAACATTTAGATATGCCACACTTGATCTAAAATTTATAATTTTATTTAAAAAAATTGATTTTTTTTTCCAATTATTCAGTTATCCTTTAAAAAATTGCATATAAATTTAAGTTGAATATCAAGTTCAAAAATTACTGCCGAACATATTTACAGATCAACAATTACAAACGAATAATAAAAAAAATAATATATTTTAAATGAAAAATTTAACTCAATCTGGAAAAAAACCAGATCTTTGAGTACTATGTGGGAGACTTAAAAATTGCAGGAAAACAAAATTTCTATTTAACTGTAATTACCCTACTTTTTCTACTTTACTGTTTATATTTTTTTAGCTTGATAATTTCGTAAAATCTTACATTTCTGAAAATATGTATCAAAAACTTAATTTTTTGAAGAAAATTACAAATGTTAGGCACGTGTGGGGATATCTAAATGGTTTTTAATTTTGAGTTTATAAAAAAAAACATTTAATTTTAATTTTGGCCTAGCATTACACAAGTGCTGGTTCACACTTTCAGACATAATCGGCATTTGCTTGCCGTTGTTCAAATTATATGATTTTTTCTTTTTTTTTTTTTTTTGACGTAAAAGGACAAAATATAAGAGAGTGTGCAACTTGAAAAATCAACTTTCGATTATTTTTTTTTTGGGGGGGGGGGGGGGAAACCTTAATACACACACACACACACCGTAAGAGGATTGAACAAAAAAAGATTGATAAATTAGCTCATCAGAAGACATTAAGAAAACTGTCCTTTATCATACTCTCACACACTGTAATGCTCGTATTTATTGTTAAGTTCCTCCAGAACAGTTCAATTTCATCCTTTTCTATAGAATTTTCAGTAGCTTCTTTTTATTTTGGTGAAATACTGTCGAAAATTTAAGCCTTGCTAAAATATTTGTTTTTAAATCTTCGGTCTGTTCATATAAAATTCACCAAATTTTCAACTCGCGAAATCACCGACATATTCATTTTCGCGAAAATAAGTGCTTTTTGCAATATGAATATTGGTGAAATATGAAAATTACGACGGCAAAAAAACTAATGGCGTCAAACAGATAGAACGTATGGCGTTAAAATGAAATGCCTGAGGTCAGCTCGTATTTTTATGATTCTTATTTCTTATTGCATCCACTGATGTCTTGTGTAAAATTTGCGCCAGTCAAATTCGTTTGAACCTTTTTTTTTCAGTTTATTTAAAAGTAGTTTCCAGAAATCGCTACAAACTACTTTTTTTTTGTAGTTAACTACTCACTACACTACTTTTTGAAAAAAGTAGTGCGCTACACTACAACTACTCAAAAATGTAGCTACTACAGTAGCGTCGCTACTTGTAGCGCGCTACTTCCAACCACTGTATATATATAATATAGTATATATATACTATATATATATATATATATATGTATATATATATTACTTGTTAAAAACTATTTTGAGTTATTTTGGCGCATTTATGTGTTAATCATCAGTAATATTGCAAAATTCGATGTTTATTTCACCAAATTTTCATTTACCCTCTGTTTCTGGCAAGAAACAGAGCTGTAGCTGCTATTTTCTCCTAAAACGTATGTGCGTCAAGTTTTTATTCATGTGCAAGGAAAAAAAAAGTTAATAATTTCTTGTTTCCTTCTCATATTAAAAGCTATTACTGTTTGACCACAGATTGTATGGAATTGGCAAACATCCAGTTAAGGCGACTCCATCTGAATGAGGGAAAAAATAAAACTTCGATGCGCGTGTTCCTCTCATTTGAATGAGACTCTGCTTAATTCAGGGGCTAACATACATCTGCAAAATCTGTGACATCCCTGAAAACTAAGAGATGCTTCCTTTTCCGCATGTAAACCGGATGTTTGCCTTTCCATACAATCCGTGGTTAAACAGTACGCCACAATTTCTCACAATGCATCAATTATTATTTTAGATATAAATGAGTGTGAGTCTAATCCTTGTGAAAACAGTGGGACGTGTTTAGATCTTGTGGATGGTTATCGATGTCTTTGTGATCCGGGATGGCAAGGGAATCGTTGCCAATTTGGTAAGAGAAACTTTTCTTATCATTAGAAAAACATAAAACACAGTCAATGTTTGTTTCATTTTAATGATAATTAAAAATATATCATGAACACAATTTAATGAAACGTAGACTTTGAAGCTTTTTATTATTGTTAGTAGTAATGGTAGGTGATCTACTACTTTAGTTATATAGTTGCTAACCAGATGGCGCGATTCAACATCAGGTTCTTTGTTACATATAGGATAACTTGCGCATCTATTGAGTGAATAACTCACTGAGGTTTTTTTTGTATTATAAAAAGAATATTACAATTAGATGAAATGCAAATAATGAATTAATTAATTAAATGTAAACCCATTCCTTCAAAGGATGGTTTATATGAATGCAGAAATTGAAAGCTGAAATTTTAACATGGATAAAATTGATCATCACTCAAAGAACATGATTATATTCCGTTATATAGGATGTGTAAGTATTCATGGTCAAGATAGTCTTTTTTTTTTTTTTTTTTTGAAAAACAATGTCCAAAAAGAAGGACATTTTCAAAAAAAAAAGACGTAATTCATAGTTCGTCAGTTCAACGTCATGAGAATTTAGCTAGGCTCGCATACACCACTGAGCATCTCACATATAATAAAAGTCTCTAGTTATTACAAGAGATTCCAATGCTTCCATCGCCCTAAAAGATGAAATCCATTAACAAGTTTTTTTTTTTTTAGTTTAGCGAAACTTTACTCTTGAATAGGTTCGACTAACGTCCTTTTCTTTCGTAGTTTTTTTTTCGTAGTTTTTTTTTCCTTATATTAATCCTCCAACACTGGCAATATCAAGGTAAAATATAAGTATTTGTCTTTTTGTTTTCTTATTAACAAAAAAGGAAAAAGAGGAACACCCACAATGTGGATGCTCTCAACTTTTACCTTTGGAAGAGGGATGGGGAGAAAGAGAGAGGAAGAAAAATTTAAAAAGCTTCATTGAACCGATGTTATGCATAACATACATCGAAAAAAATCTCGTTTTAAACATAAAACGGGTATGACGTGAACGTTTCATTGAAACACTTCGCTTTTGCCCACCGGATATTGTTGAGAAACGAAGCTGCTAATGCAATTTGATGTAAAATTGTTTTCACTTATCCATAAATAAAACAGTTTTATCCTTCAGATCTTTAACAACTGTATTTTGTTTCATTAAAGACAGATGAATGTGATGATAGTGAAATAAATATGAATCGATCAAGATTCATAATGAAGGAATCATATTTTCCTTTTAAAATCCTAAAATGTATTTCGTGCCAACAGACACGAAAGATAAGTGTGATAATTTCTTTTTCTTTTTTTGTTTTTTAATATTCAATAAAACCCGTTTTGGGAATCAGACTAGTTTTTTTTTTTAATTATTATTTTTAAATAAATGTATGTTTGTATCTAAAGTTTTGTTTTACAAGGTTTTTAAAATTACATCAGATAGGTGACGCCCCCATTGCCCATACACAGAAAAAACTTCATATTTTTTTCTGCGATTTGATGAATTTGACTTAGGTGACATTGGTTCGAAGAGAACGGAGAACGGGTCTCAAGGGCATCGTGATCCCCCCCCCCCCCCTCGATGCTCTCAAGGGCATCATTGGCAGCTTTGAAGGAATACTTCCCAAAACGCCTTATCTCAATAAGAGCTGATTTGTAGTGCTTTGTCCGCTCTCTCCCGATTTGGCTCCTTGGGAGTTTTTGTTGACTGTTTCGATACATCACGCTATTAAAACCGACAAAGGACCCTATAAGACCTAAAGGTTAACAATTGTGCAGAGGTTACCTAAGTACCCCACTATTATGCTAGAAGTGGTCATGAAAGATGTCAACAATCGACTTATTCCGGACGTATGCAATGGGGGGGCTTCGCCTGCCCAATATGAAATTCAAAACTGCGTAAAACTAAACTTTAGGCAGGAATCTACATTTATGGAAAATATCAAAACATTCTGATTCACAAAATGGTTTTCAATGAGTTTAGAAATAAGGAAACTATTCTGCCGCATCCTGTAGAATGGCAGTCCATGAAATGTGATGTCTTCTTTTTTCCTTTCAAGATCCTAAAACTATGTGTCGTTCCAACAGATACAGATAAATGTTGTGTCAGTTCTTAGAATGTGATATTTTCATGCTTTCTTTAAAATTTCCAAAAATCTGTCCCCCCCCCCCCCCCCCCCCATATGCATGCAAATGAAAGCGATTCCTTGGAATGTAATGATTTCATATTTTCGTCAGAAAAACATCCCAACATTCTTTCTTTTTTCAACAGATGCCGATGAATGTGATGTCAGTCCGTGCGTAAATGCCATCAGCTGTCGCAACTTGGTGGGAGACTATCAATGCACTTGCCTGCCTGGCTGGAACGGCAAGAATTGCGACCAGAACCTCAACGATTGCACGGGACAGTGCATGAACGGGGCCACTTGCATTGATCTCGTGAACGATTACCACTGCGCTTGCTTGCCTGGATTCACTGGACGCGAATGCCAGACAAACATCAATGAATGTGCCAGCTCTCCCTGCCTCAATGGAGGGGAGTGTGTCGATCTGGTGGCTGATTATCGCTGCATTTGCTCAGTTGGATACAAAGGATATCGTTGCGAAGTTAGTGAAGTTTCCTTATTTTGTCTGAACTGAAATTCAGCAAATTCTTGATTTTTTGACTCGTAAATATTACATAACGTGTTAATGTGAAAGACCAAAAATTGGAGAATGCTGGGGAAGTGAACAACTCGAAGTCCAAGAGACCGACTAAAACCTTCGAGCAATCAGTAGTTTGAGTTATCGGAAGTTCCTCTCCCAGGCTTCTGAAGAGTAATTTTTATTTTCTCTTCAGGAGAAGTACATAATGAATTGACAATAACAATTATAGTTAGCTTTATATACTCGTAGAATACATTTTGTTAAGATACTTCGAAAAAGGAAGTTATTTTTGAATGCTTACTGTTTTTATCGCCTCCTAAAA
Source organism: Uloborus diversus (assembly GCF_026930045.1). NCBI lineage: Eukaryota > Metazoa > Arthropoda > Arachnida > Araneae > Uloboridae > Uloborus > Uloborus diversus. Next base: position 105,373,639 of record NC_072739.1, on the reverse strand, counting down.
CGTCACTATGTCGTAGGCTTAATTTCGTTTCTTCTGATATTAGTAAAAACGTCTGTTTGTCCTGAAAACAGATTTTTTGAATAGTAAAGGCTTCTTTTTTCAACTCTTGCGAAAACTGTAATCCACTAAAAGATTAGTCAGGCTTTAAAATTTTAGGTCGTCGAGCCACAGCAAAAAGTAGCCCAATCGGCCACTTCTCACGTAATCTTTCAACACTGTGTGTGGTGTGTGCATTAAAAAGCCCTTTTGTAAAAGAATTTTCCCCTTCACACAAGCTGATTAGCAAAGCGATGTGTTAAAGAGAGGGGAAAAAACACTTTTTTCTCTTATTTTGGCTGCATAATTAGGTATAAAATGGAAACAAACTCTCTTAAACCTTCGACTTAAAAGGAGTACATTCGAGATATAGAGCAACTTCGTATTTCAAACACTAAATTATTTTGGGACCGAATGAAAACTACGAAATAAAGGAACATTCGAGTTATAAGGCTTCGAATTATCAGGAGGCGACTGTATTTCATTCGTTCCCGTGCTAATTTCTTTCATTCCTGCTTCGCAGCTGGTATCGATTTAATTTAATTTGCAACATTTAATAACGTACCACTATTTCAGATTGATGATGATCTATGCCATCCAAACCCTTGTCAAAATGGAGCTTCTTGCTTCAATTTGCAGATCGATTACACGTGTGTTTGCCCTCAAGGTTTTCAAGGAAAAAATTGCTCAACTCCGAGGGTTCCGTGTCGAAGTCCTCCTTGTGAAAGTAAGAACATTTTCTTCGTTTTAAAGTATTATTTGACATGAATAAAATCAATTAATTAATTAAAATAAAGTAAATAAAGCACAAATTGGAACAAAATACTGTAAATAGCTATTTTGTGGTTGCAGTGAAGTCCATTCATCAGTATAACAGCCAACAACAAAGTCGTGAGTCAACTTAGCTATTTTTTGCTGAATTCTCTAGAATTGATGAAGTGACTTCTTGTAGTCTTGAAATAGCTAGTTACTGTTTTCTGTCCCTCTATACTTTATTAACGTTGATTATTAGTTTGATTTATATTTCAACGCAGAGAATTGTGATTACTTTTCGTTCATCATTGGTAAAGGACAGCAGTCAAACTAACTAACGAGAAATAAAAGCGTCGATGGGAAACTGAAATAGGGGTGCAAGGCACTACTAAAAACATTCATACACACGCAATCCTCTGATACATATGTATATTTGCTAAACTTTCTGGTAACGTATTTTATTAAAAACACACAAAACTTTCGTCATTTGCTATCTTTTGAAATATGTAAGTAAATTCTTTTAAATACTAATACTAATGCAAAAAAAAATCAATTGAAGAATACTCTCTAGAAACCAGTGGCGTAGCCATGGGGAGGGATAGGGGGGTTAGAACCTCCCCCATGAGCCCCAAAAAATTATATATATATATATATATATATATATATATATATATATATATATATATATATATATATATATATATATATATATATATATATATGCAGTGAAGCACCGTTTATACGTTTCTCTTTTGTACGTTTTTATCAATTATGTGTTTTTCAAATCGGTCCCTGTATAGTCTAATACTCAGTAACCTATACCAATTATACGTTTTTTCATACAGTCCCTTCAAAAACGTATAAACGGTGCTTCACTGTATATACATACATATATGTATATATTGTATATATATATGTGTGTGTGTATAAACTTGAGGGCATAGCTTTACTTTAAACTTCAGAAAAAATTAACACCCCCCAAGGATTTCCTCTCGCTACCCCACTGCTAGAAACATCTAAATTGGTACTCGTATTGGACAGGGGTAGCAGTCATGAAAACATCTCAGTGAAAACTAAATCACATTGTCAAAAACGCTGAAGCTTTTACCAGAGGAGCAACCAAGACTTTTTTGGGGAGAGGAGACTCACAACAAGCCTTATATCAGTAAGTTACCGCCCCAAAGCCAGGGCTAAGGCACCGGAACTACATGCAATATACCAAACAACCCGATCATCCTAATCAGTCTGGTATATTGCATGAAACCTTTAATGTATTAGCATGCTTGCACATTGTCAAAAACGCTGAGGCTTCTACCAGAGGAGCAACCAAGACTGTTTTTTGGGGGGAGGACTCTCACAACAAGCCTTATATCAGTAAGTTACCGCCCCAAAGCCAGGGCTAAGGCAGAACTACATGCAATATACCAGACAGCCTGATCATCACGGGCAGTCTGGTATATTGCATGAAACCTTTAATGTATTAGCATGCTTGCACATTGTCAAAAACGCTGAGGCTTCTACCAGAGGAGCAACCAAGACTGTTTTTTGGGGGGAGGAGACTCACAACAAGCCTTATATCAGTAAGTTACCGCTCCAAAGCCAGGGCTAAGGCAGAACTACATGCAATATACCAGACAGCCCGTTCATCACGGGCTGTCTGGTATATTGCTTGAAACTTCATATGTATTAGCATGCTTGAATTGGCTACACAAGACGAGGGCAAGATTTCTGATAGTGCTGGTGGGGTCGAGAAATTCTAGCTCTCCAAAATCTCTCCATTCGTTGCGCTTTCGTTTGTTGCACCAAACGCATGAGAAAATGATTCCCACTCCCTTCATTTGCTCGCAAAAAGAAAAATGGTACTAATAAGAAATATTTTCAATTTCAGCCAACTCAGACAAATGTGCCACCATGTCCCCCAACTCATCCGCTGGATTGAGGCACGTGTCTTCCAGCTTATGTGGCGACCATGGAAAATGCGTCAGTGACCACTTGGGAGGGTTCACGTGCGTATGTGATGTGGGATACACTGGAAGATACTGCCATGAAAGTAAGCTTCTTTGCATTACTTATTCATACAAATCCAATCTTACAGTTGTTTCCTTACATGTACTCCTTGCCTGACTCGAAGTGCGTAACTGGATGATTTCTTTGCAGATATTAACGACTGCGCTTCTTCGCCCTGTAAAAACGGTGGAACATGTGTAGATGGTTTGAACTCCTTCCAGTGCTTTTGTCAGGAAGGCTGGGAAGGAAGATACTGCCAAATAAGTAAGTCTATCCAGTTGCTTTTAACCTGACTTCTGTATATGCCTACTTGAACTAGATGCTAAACATTGTAAAACTGATAAATAAATACCTTTGTGCTGAACAGTAAAGTAAGAAAAACAATGTTAAAAATAGCACAAATTTGCCAATTACAGCAGACACCTGTTTCGGCGTTACAGGGAACGCCTTTTTCAATGCAAAAAGTAATGAGCTTATGAATGATAAGCTTTTGTCGGATGTCTTTTCATCCATAGGCTCATTACTTTTTGCAATGAAAAAGGCGTTCCCTGTAACGCCGAAACACGTGTCTGCTGTAATTGGCAAATTTGTGCTATTTTTAACGTTGTTTTTCTTACTTTATTGTAAAACTGGTTTCAGATGCTAATCAAAAACAGACAGTTGCAGAAAATGTGTAAACGGTATTTTAAAAAAATCTCCCTCAAAAGCTATAGCAATTAGTTTACTTATCCACATATTTTAGTTTTAACTGTAAGATTGGCATTAGATGGCCGCACGACACAATTTAAAAAGTAGCAGGTTACTAATTACTAAATGAAATATAGCTGTAAAAGTTCTGAAAATTTTTAAACACAATGCACACATGTTATATTTGAAAACAAAAATACCTGTTACAATAATGACTTGACATCGAATGCTCTGTTTTAAAATTAAAACTGTCCCTTCTCCTAGTTGATATTTTATTCACTATCTCAACTGCCCACGCTGGCTATAGTTCTCCCACACGTTTGACATGCATCACTTATCAGTTTTAAATTTCAATTTTCATGTTTTTTAAGCTAACTCGAAAACGAATAAAGATGATAAGATGCAGTTTGATCCGAACTAAAGAACACTAAAGAAAACGAAACCAGTATTTTTTGTGGAGAAAAAAGCAAAAAAAAAAAAAGCAGAAAATTTCATGTAAAACCAACAATCAAAGTTCCGATTTAAAAAACTATTGCAATGCACTTCAATTTTAATCTCTGCTTGGGTTTAAACCTTCAAAATAATTTCAAAAAGTTCTACACTGTAATTGTATTTGTAATAAAAATTTCTAAAATTAATTGAATATAATTCGAGATTTGATTGAGACATTTTGTAAAAAAAAATGGATATAAAACTTTGATCTGATCCAAGGCAAATATAAACAGAGAAAAAAAAACGAAATAAATTTCTATTTTTGTAGTTTGTCTGATATTTTGTTCCTTTTAGATAAAAATGATTGTGACCCTAGTCCCTGCAGTAACAATGGAAGCTGTATAGATGGCATCGCAGACTACATATGCAACTGTAAAGATGGCTGGAAAGGGAAAACTTGCAATTTACGTAAGTATATATTTAAGTAATGATATCATCAAATTAGATGCATTAACTAATTTAATGAACAATTATTTCTGCTTGATTCTTCAACTTATTACGATTATCTTACTTTAATTAGTGCGCTTAGAACAATAACCAATCTTATGAAAACTGTGTGACAGCTTGCTTAGAAAACAATTCAGAAACGTTGTTGGAAAATAATAGAGAGCTGATGTGCCAAATTTCTGCCAGTAATATATCTTGCTAAAACAGGAATATCTTCCGTTAAAATTAGGTATTATTTCTGAAATTATCCTGGAATATTTCTGAAGAATTCAGAAATATCCCCAATTAAAACCAGTCGTGTCTCTAGAACCTTCTGAGAAAACTTAGGCAGGATCAATAAAATAGCTTGGCACCTGCCTGATTTTCTAAGAAAGCTCTAAAAGCAAGAGCACAAGCATGGCTAAAACAGAATCTAGCTCGCTTGCAATTCTTGCATAGCTATACTATAAAAACGATTCAGAAACGTTTCTTGAAATTAATGGGCAGCTGATGTGGCCAATATCTGCCAGTGACATATCTTGCAAAAACCAGGAACGTTTTCCGCTAAAAATCAATAACCTTTCGAAAATCAGCCTTGAATCTTTCTGAAGAATATGAAGATCTCACCGTTGAAACCAGTCTAAAGCCTTGAAAATAAATTCGGTAGGTTTAGTACAATTCCTTAGAACCTTCCAAAGTTACTAAGAGAGCTCCAGAAGCATCAATGCGACCATGGCCAAAGTGCTAAGGTAGAGGGTGCAAGTACGATTCAGCCATCTCCCTTGCTGGCAATTCAGGTCTTTTCAAGCAGCGTTTATCCACAGACCGATTCGCTCTCATTAGGAGCTTTGCCAACCTTGGCGGTTCGTATTCGAACTAAAGACGATACACTTAATAAATACACTCGGTTAATCTTTAAATTAATGGCTAAAACTATTTTTCACACCTTTGAGGAGACTGCATTCGTGCAACTTGAAGCAATTCAGGAAACTTTTTCGCCAAGATACTTTATTTAACAGGGACATAGGCATAAATCCATGAAATCCAGCAATGTTTCAGAATTTTTTAGTGTATGGAATCCAGAGACTCATTTGCTCTTTTTGAGAGCTTAGTCAATATAGACAGGCTGTAATCGATTGGAAGCCGATGCACTTGTTAAATACGCTCAGTTAATCTTTAAACTGGCAGCTAAAAACAAATTTCCACAACAGTGAGAAATCGGAATTCGTGCAACTTATTTCAATTAAGGAAACTTTTAGATAAAGTTACTTGATTTTCCCAGGAAGTGGATGAAAACCTATGAAATTCCAAAACGTTCCACAGAAATGATCAGTAACGTTTCGGAATATTTTTAGTGTACAAATGCCACCCTATCGTTGCCTACAAGCAACAATAAGACATTTATAAAAAATGAAAATGAGTTTCCTCCTTTTCTGATATTACCAAATGTGCTTTATGTCTTCGTATCTTTTGTATGCAAAATAGAACCTTGTGTTGCAGAAGTTTCAAAATTCATTTTAGTTTAAGGTAACAACATCATTACTTTCCAGCTCCAAGTATAATTTATTAATTTGTTAAGATTGTATTTGTTTGAAAAAACATCGTTACTTTTCAGTCCTCTCCCTATATATTTTTTTTAATGTATTTGTTTGAAATAACATCATTGCTTTCTGGTCCCCCGAATATGTGTGCATCAATATTTTACACAAGTTGCTAATTATTAGGGCGAAAACAACTATAAAAGAATACCTAAGAACATTTAAATTTTGTAATAAAACGAAAAAATAAATAAAAGCTCCTTAACAGATTCTAGCGATCATTAGAATTATTGAAATGACCACTGTGCAATCGGGATGAACTATTATTGTTCTCATTTAAATAACAGTACTTGTATTCATAATCGTAATCCAATTTTCTCAGGCGTCGTGATCAAAATCGTAATTGATTACGAATTAATGTAATCCATTTTCTGAAAGTCATTTTGGGAAATAGTAATAGTAAGCATTTGACTGTTGCTTACTTCAATGCTAGTTTGATAAGTATATATTAATGTATTTATTTATTACTGTAGGACACAGCCATTGTGATCTTAGTACATGTCAAAATGGTGGGACTTGTTTAGACCTTGGTGATGCCTTTGTATGTCGATGCAAATCTGGTTGGGAAGGTCACACTTGCCAAATAGGTAATTATTATTATTATTTTTTTAATTTAATAACTTGATTTTAAACAACTGCATTTTGGCATGCTAATAATCGAGTTTGAGCCACTGGAGACATTTTATGCGATTGGTTCCACAGAGCTCTTTCCAGAAGTAAAGTTATTAAACTTACACAGTTCAGAACTCACTGGGAGATAAGCTTTTAGGAGTGACAAAGGAGGTCAAAACCAACGAGGATACCGACGTCGGTGACGCACAAACAAAAACGTTCACATTGAAAATTTTGAGCCATTCTTAGACAATAGAAATGATAAGATAAATAAATACCTTTGTGTTGAAAAGCAAAGTAAGAAATAACAAAGTCGAAAAAGCACAACAAAAGACACGTGTTTCGGCGTTATTGTAACGCCAAAACACGTGTCTGCAGTAATCTGCAATTTGTGCTTTTTTGATGTTGTTATTTCTTAGTTTAATAGAAATGATCTTTCTAATTTGTAAGTAAAGGAAGAATTTATCTTGGAAATGACGCATGTGAACTTGGATGCGTTAATGCTCTGCAAAGAGTTACAGAGAATAATTCTTAATGACTGCCAAAATACTATTATAGCAAGCTCCTCTTTAAAAACAGGACACGAAATTAATTTATTTTCTTTTTGCATGTTGTGCATAAAAGTCGATATAAGTACACATTAAACTTATTATACAATTAGTCATCACTAGAATGAAGTATTTTGTTATCTACGGAACCAAACCCCTATTTTAACACTAGTATTGGGTCTCAATCTACGCGGTTTTGATTTACTCGGAATTTCCGTGGAACGTATCCCCCGCGTAAAACGAGGGTCTACTGTAATTCTTGTGCTATGAAGCTTAAAACCTTCAACTACTGGGCTCGATTTTTCATAACAGTATCTTTCTGGAAAATTCTAATAATGTTTCTTAACTCTCTAATCTCTTATTATAGTAATACAGTTGCATTTGTGTGCTATTAGGAATTGTACTTCGATATTCATCGAAAGAGATTGCCATTTGTGCGTTAGCTAAACCCGTAACGTTAAGTGAGGAATGAGTTTTACATAGTTTTGAAAAATGTAAATGGGAAAATGCATTTCCTGGTGAGTAGAAACTGCTATTAACTGGGGAAAGGGTTCCCTCTTTTTTTTTTTTTTTTTTTGTTATAAATTAAATGAAGATTATTGCTCTTCAGTGACGCAGCGGAGGTAGGGAACGGTTGGAGGGCGCGTTCATAATGCTAGGATGTTCATATTATAGGGTGTTCAGAGTTCAGAGAGTTCAGCCTATGTTAGGTCTATGGATTTTCGCCGGCACCATCAAAATGTGTTCAGAATATCGGCGTGTTCACATTAGGGAGTGTTCAGATAGAGAGAGTCCACTGTATAATAGATTTGCAGTTTTTCTTGTCATATTATAGGGTGTTCAGAGTACAGAGAGGTCAGCCTATGTTAGGTCTATGGAGTTTCGCCGGCGCCATCAAAATGTATTCAGAATATCGGCGTGTTCACATTAGGGAGTGTTCAGATAGAGAGAGTCCACCATATAATAGCTTTGCAGTTTCTTTTCACATTATAGGGTGTTCAGAGTACAGAGAGGTCAGCCTATGTTAGGTCTATGGAGTTTCGCGGGCACCATCAAAATGTGTTCAGAACATTGGCGTGTTCACATTAGGGAGTGTTCAGATAGATAGTCCGCTGTATAATAGCTTTGCAGTTTTCTGATTGACCAAGAAATCCCCAAAAGCAGTATCACAACCATGGTCAAAGCAAAGCCAATTCTCACTTGGCTGCAATTCTTTCACAGCTATGAAATTTAGATACTGATACATTGAATAAATGCGCCCAGTTAATATTTTAACTGGTAGCTAGAAATATTTTTCACAACAGTGAGAAGTCCGCATTCATGCAACTTGTAGAAATTCAAGAAACGTTTTGACAAAAGTACTTGTTTTTCGCAGCAAATTGGTGAAGACCTGTGAAATCCCGAAACGTTCCACAGAAATAATCAGTGACGTTTCGGAATTTTCTTACAGTGTATTGTAAAAATCAATGTTTTCAAAATAAAAATGAACTAGTGAGTAAGTTTTCTATTGTGTCTAAATTAAGTAATTATAGAGAAGTATTTAACAAAATATTAAAATATTTTCAAAAGTTAATGGTATTTTTTCCCTTATGTCTATTTCAGCCAAAAATCCTAGCTGCCATTCAAGTCCTTGTCAAAATGGTGCAACTTGTGTTAACATTGGGACAAACTTCCTCTGCATTTGCCGAGAAGGATTTGAGGGACCTTTGTGCCAATATGGTAAGACATTATCTCTCTCTGCTCCTTAAACCAATAACTAATTCCTTTTACTTGCTTCAGGCTGACATTTTGATGCGTCGGTTAAAAAACATATTCCCTCCCATCCGAGGTATACAGGTAGTTATCAAAATAATAGAAACACTTGGAAAAAAGTTTTTGGGAATCGTACTCTGCCGTAAATGTTCGGCAGAGTACGATTATAAAGTTGCCTTCTGACGTTTATAAAGGTGCCCTTCTAACTTTAATCGCTCATACTGGCGACTCTATATGGTGATTGAGTTCTGTGGTCACTTTTGCTGCTGTTGTTCGCTTTTTAGACATTACAATCCACTTCAATACCCGTCGGTTTGTTTCACTGAGCTTCTCTTTCCGCCCACTATTTTGCTTTGCCGCACTTGTCTTACCACGCTGTGTGTATGCTGTCATGACTTTAAATACTGCACTTTTAGATGCGCCAAAAAGTTGAAATGTTTCAGTTACACTTGCTTCAGCTAGACGCGCTCCAACAATTTGGCCTCTTTAAAAATTTGAGAGGTCCGGCATTTTACGTGCTTGAAAAAAATCCAAGACTTCCAGAACTTCTGTTAAACCACCAAATAGTACAAGAATATGTACATTGCTATTTATTTAAAAAAAAAAAACAGATGTCTAATTTTATTCTTTATTACTTACAAAGCGCATTCAAAAATACTAGTAGAGGTTTATATATATGCTTCTGTAAAAGTCTGAATTGTGGTAAATGTCGACATCTTCCGGTGAATATCAGTATTCGCATATTATAAACATCTGCGAAAATCGAATATTTTAGAGGAATCCCCGGTGAAAGTCGGCTATGACCAATTTCGGTCTTTCACGGTAGCATATAATCGAGATGGTCTGAAATTTGCAAAACTGGATTTTAGAAAGTGGAGTAATCAACTACATAGAAATTCGAAAAGAGAGAAAAGAATTTTTAATAATATCAATTAATAATAAATAATGTTTCAAAACTGCAACCTTTTATTTTCCTTTAATTTGTCAGAAACAAATTCAATGTTTTTTTATTCGTTTATTTATTTTCCATGCGGTGTAAAAATATTGAAGACGTTCATATTGAGAGATAAAAGTCAATATATTACACTTATCTCCACCTCTTTCTTTTTTTCTTTCGTTAAAAATCACTTTTTCTGTGTTGTTCACCCATGTACTTCATTCAAAGTGAGATTCAAACAAAATCAAGGTGCTTTTTTACTTCTTGAAAAAAAATCCTAACTATGTTTTTGCTTCTAATCATTTGGTTATACTTTCTCATTCTTTAGATTCGGACGACTGCAACCCCAATCCTTGTCAAAATAACGGCACCTGTATTGATGGTGTGAACTGGTTTCTCTGTAAATGCGCACCTGGATTTATTGGACCGGATTGCCGGATTAACATCAACGAGTGTGCTTCATCCCCTTGCGGCAATGGTGGAACTTGTATCGATGAAATTGGAAACTATCGATGCGTTTGTCCACCACACTTCACTGGTCGAACTTGCAATACATGTAAGACGTTTGCAATATCTGTTCATATATATTTATACATTTTCTGGTGTAAAAAAGAAAGGAAAATTATACAGGCTTTGGTTTTCTTATTGGTCAGAAAATTTCTGTCACATAACACAAATATTTTTCAGAGAATTTAAAATTTTAAAAAGCAGTAAACGCAAAAAAAAAAAAAAAAAAAAAAAAAAAATCGCTATCGTAAATAATTGATTTTGTTACTTTACTTGGACATATTCAACCCGAGATGAACGACGAAAAAATAGGTTTGTATAAAATTACGATAATGTTCACTAGAAACTCGGGAGAAGGGTTCAAATAGCGATTTTTTTTTTTTAATTTTAACAAAGAAACGCCACATTTGGTACTTGATTCTTTACTCGCCATTTTCAAAGAAATGATTACACGCTGGCGACTGGCGACCGCTAATGTAAAGCTTTACCATTCAGGTTACTTAGGGTTCTCCAACCTACGGCCCGCGAACAGACTTTGTCAGGCCCGCGGGAAGCCACCACTGAGCGCCTAATTTAAAAAAAAAAGTATTCGCGATGTATGGGTAGGGGGGGGGGGGCTAGTGCTAAATAGACCATCTGAGCTAAAATATTGTTGGGCTAGCCCATCTCGCCTTCAAAAATTTACAGTGACTTTAAGTGCTAAACACATTAGTTAATGAAGGTAATATAGTTTTTAACGAAGTATGATTCCAAAACATAAGGAACAGTTTTGCAATCAACATATTAGCATAAAGTTTTTAGGCTTTTTCTTTAAATTGCATCATCGATGGAGGGTAATGTACTCCTGGTAGGGTAGGCAACATGTGAGCTTATTGTTACTTGAGCTCTTCTATATTTTTCAAAAGCTAATGCAAATATAAGTTTATTTTCCTTGAAAAACCTGGAGCATCTCATTTGATTTCTCTTGTTATTGTCATTGCTGCTTAAACCAGTCGGGTATCCGAGCTAGAGTAGACAACTCAGACAGCGCACTATGGAGAAAAGCAGAATCTGTCAACATTTCAATAGTTTTGATCCCAATTAGAAACTAAACAACTCCCTTTGTCGTGGAGATTCCTCGCAATAAAACAGTAAAAACAATTCAGAAACGTTCGCCTGGAAAATAACAGGCAGATAATGTGCCCAATGTCTGCGAGTAACATATCTTGCAAAAAACAGGAACGTTTTCTGCCAAATGTCAGTAACCGTTCTACAATTATCCTTGAAACTTTCTGAAGAGTTCAGAAACATCCCCGGTTAAAGTCAGTCATGTCTCGGGAACATCCAAGAAAAATTAGATAGGTATAATGTAATTGATTAAAAGCCTCCTGATTTACTAAAAAAGCTCCAGAAGCACGAATGCAATCATAGCCAAAGCTAAGGCAGAATTGTAAGTAAGCACCGCCCTTGCCAAGCTGCAGCTATCTAGTGACTATTCGCTGTCATTGAAATCTAAGTCAATCTGGCCGGACCGTTGAGTCGAACTAAAACCGAGGCCCTTAATAAACACGCTCAGGTAATCTTTAAACTGGCAGCCAAAAATATTTTTCACAGCAGTGAAACTTCTGCATTCGTACAACTTGTAGCAATTCAGGAAACATTTTTGAAGAGATACTTGATTTTACGGGGAAATATAGACAAATGCGTGTGAAACTCTGAAACGTTCCACGAAAATAATCAGTGATGTTTCGGAATTTTTTTAGTGTATGACGTACTAAATCCACCTTACCGACGATGCTAGATTTATATATATTTTTATCTCCACCAGTTTCTCTACAAGACAATAAAGACCAAGTACAGATTTTTGGTAGCCTTGTTAGTTTTGTGTAGTGGAATTTTTAGTTGGGAGCATAAATCTAAATGCGTAGTTAATCTAAATTTACTATATAATTACATGATTTTTTGTAAAGTATAATTTTTTAGAGATTCTTAGATTTTTATGATATTCCTTGCAGCTATTTTGCCACCTGACGTAGGAGGTTACTGTCTTTGGAAAGGTCAAATTCATCTGGACAGTAATGTTTGGAATGATGAATGCAACACTTGTATTTGTGTCCGAGGAAAATCTCACTGCACTAGAGTAAGTCGAGTACAATTTTCATAGATACATTTATTCGGATTTCCAGTTTATTTTGCCTTCACGAGAAAGATAGATTTGATGTAAACAAAAAAAATGTGCCATTTGGTGACGTTAATCACGTGTTTGGCTTGGAGAAACACAAATTGACACCCAGACGGCGAACGCGAATGCTATTGGTTTACACCTTTTCCTTTTAAAGAAAAACCTTTAAATAAGGTTATCCTTCATAGTGGTTCACCTTCCGGCAACCTATTCTTTTACTTTCGTTCCGTCTTCTCTGTGAACAGATGTGGGTATTTTAGTTGCAGCAAATTATTTTATCCATAGAGCTTTTGAAATATCATATTTTTAACTTGTTTTTTGTTTTATAACGCATATTTGTCTAATTAGTCTTACTGAAATACAGGAATAGTACTTGGTTTGTATTCAATCGATACATCGCATCGTTAGAAACGTGTATTATTTTAACAGCATTCACCTCCAAGTTTCACAGTAAAACTTTAAAACCAGATGAAGATTTTTCGTCATTGACAGGTTCTGTGATGACAGGACGTCATCACAGAAAGTTTTCAGTGTTCAACCAGTGTCAATGTTTTTGTTGTTGCAAAACACCTCCGACAACACCGAATTTATGACATTAAACCTGACATAATTCTCCTAATACTTAGGTGGTGTCATGCAGGCATGTTTCCCTTCTTCCTTTCAGTTCGAGATGAGGTAATAGTAATTAAATGCTAAGATTTTAAAGTTACAAGATTCTTCTAATGAACATTACTGGATTGCCCTTTAGTTAATCGATATCTTGTTGTCGCGTAGTAAATGAAAACTACAATTTCAAAGATCTGAGATTCATCTAATGAATAATATTGGATTGCCTTTTAAGTTTCGCTAATGTCTTGTTGTCTCGTTGTCAAGCCTGATTACTGAATAGATCAACTAGGCTATGGCCTAGGGTCCCTGCTTTCTTAGGGAACCCCAAATAGTTAAAATTGCTTTAGCCCATAGCTAAAAGAGCGATCTCTGGATACAACACAACTTCTAGCCCATAGCTAAAACTATAGGGTTTGACAACTAAGAAGACTCGAAAAACTGTTAAGCCTATGGCTTCCCAATCCAATATCTTAATCTGGACTTGCTCGTACTAAATGAAAAAGTATCTGCAAAACTTATATTTTGCATTTTTGTCATCTTGTACTTAAGCTTTGTTGTACATTAAACTTGCTTATTTGATTTCAGCTAACGCAAGGAAAAAACATCAAATTCCAACATTTCCTTGTTATTAGTGTGGAATCAAAAGGATATCTCAAAAATTCATTTCTGCAGATAACTACCCTTTATTTTCCCACGGCAGTGCAGTTTCAAATATGTGAGATTCTTCGGATGAATAATACCTGATTGCCTTTTAGTTATACAAATGTCTTGTCTCGTTGTTGTTGCTGTATGCCAGCTAGGCGGGCAATTAGGGGTGCACTAACTCACTTTTCCAACAGTACCGTAATTTGGTGTGAAGTCTGACTTCCTCAGTACACGTAGGTCACACAAACCCGTTTATAGGGTAGATAACCCTTCACAGCATAACAACACATTCACACAAGGCGACCGGAGTCTTGTCTCGTACTCGTACTAAATGAAAGCTAGATTCAATGATCTAATTTTTTAATGAACAGTACCAGAATGTCGTTTAGCTACATCAATACACCGTTTTAAATGAAGGCTGTAATTTGAAAACTGTGGGGTCCTTGTAATAAACAGCTCCGGATAGCTCTTTGGCTAATCAATGTTTTCTTTTTAGTAAATTTGAGATATTTCAACTTTTATATTTTGTGGTGACTTACTCTTCGCCTGCTTTTTCCAGATATGGTGCAGCCCGCAACTATGCGACCTTGACCCGAACTCAACGAGACAACTTTGTCCACCAGGAGAGACATGCAAATCCCTCTCATTGGATGCCTGCTTCACCCCTCCGTGTCACAATTTCGGAAGATGTCGAAGAAATCACAACAAGTCCGAGGCTCTTTCTCAAGAAATGACCTTGGCTGGAAAATGTCAACCTAATAATGCTCGTCTCAGCAATAATTGTGCTAAAATAACCCTTTTCTTCAACAAGGAACAAATGCCTACTGTGAGTATCTTTTGATATAAGTATAGTAAAGAAATTAAAACTCATTATTGTACACTGCATGAATAACAAAACATTTCTTTAACTTCAAGAATGTAAGTATCGGAGGTTAGTATTCAAACTATCTTCGCCGTAAAAGGGAATCAACAGCGTTTTAGCGCACAAAATTTGTAGATTACTGAATACACGTGTTTCCGGGTTTCTGGGAACCCCTCGAGAAAAAAGGGGCTCCCTGTAACCACGTTGTTAAAATGTTGCAACACTGTAAAAGCGATTCAGAAACATTCCTGGAAAATAATGGGCAGTCGATGTGCCCCAGTTTCTTCCAGTAACATCTTACAAAAGCCAGGAACGTTTTCCGTTACAATTCAGTAACCTTACTGAAGGTATCCAGGAAGCTTCCTAAAATATTCAGAACTCTTCCCAATTAAAATCAGTCGTATCCCTGGAATCTTGGAATAAACTTCGGTGGGTACAGTATAACTGCTCGGCACCTTACTGCGTTTCGAGGAAAGTTCCAAATACAGTATTACAAACCTTGCCAAAGCTAAGACTGAGTTGCAAGTAAGAGTGAAGAATGTTACTCGCCTGCAATTTTTGAAAAGCTACGTGGTCCATAGACTGATTTGCACCCTTTGGACGCCTTATCAGTCTGGACGGACCGCAAACGAACTGAAGTGGATATACTTTATAAACACGCTCAGTGAATCTTTAAACTGGGAGCTAAAATTATTTTTTTAAACAGTGAGAAGTCTGCATTCGTGCAACTTGTAGCAATTTAGGAAACTTTTTGACAAGGATACTTGATTTTTCCAAGAAGTGGATAAAAACTATAAAAATCCCGAAGCGTTACACAGAAATACTCCGTAACATTTCGGAATTTTTTTACAGTGAAGTAAGTAGCTTTTAGCTCGAGATGAACCACAAAATCTTTATTATTTTTACTAAGGATAAAACTACTTTTGATTGAACGACATTTTTTATTGATACTTCCAAAACTGATAGCCGAATGTTTAACCTCCTGTGCGGATCTTATATTGTTAAGTAATAGAATCAAATGTCATAGTGTATAACTTTCAACAATTTTTTTTTTAGAACTTTAAGAAAGTAAGAAACTAACATCGGGAAATTTATTATTTAATAACTCATGTTCTTTGTGGCTTAAAAATATTAAGTGGTTATATTATTATTGTGGTTTATTAATTAATTATATAACAATTTTGAACAAATTGTCTATTTTTGTTTTCTAGTTTAGTTACAAGGTCTTTATTATCCTAAGCAATACCTTAACTATTTTTAGTTCATTTATTTTATTTATAGTTCTAAAATTTATTACTGAATTTTTCATTTAATGGAATGTGAGTTTAATATCAGATATCTAACTCTGACATTACATAGTGCTTAATTTTTAATTACGGTATCCGAAAACCAACATTTTTGTACATAGGGTTCGATATTAAAAAGACGAAATCAAGTCACCTTTTTAAAGTAAATAAATTAGTACAAACGATATTTTAAACCACAAGCACTTACAATTAGTCATTGCCAGAGGCGTGCGCAGGAGGGGAGAAAAGACGTCCGTTTAAGTCATTAATTTGAACATTTGAACTTTTTGAAACACGGGAAAGAAAAAAGCAAGCTTCGTAGAACACAGTCCGATATTTTTAAAATTAGGGGTGAAATATGTAGGGACGTAGGGGTAAGCAATATGGAAGGGGGCCCGTAAAAGTCATTTGTGAGGGACCCCAAAATTTCTGTGTTCCTCCCTAGTCATTGTTATGAATGTGAACAAAGAAACTGATAATTTATTTTTCTTTTTTTACAGGGAATACTCGTGGAAGAGATTTGCAGTCAAGTGCGAAAACTTCCTCTCTCATATATTTTACTAAGTACTAGAAGCGAAGAAAGAATTATTATTCTATGCAGCATAAAGGCAAATGAAAATGACACCATTGAAGTTGCAATTGTAAGTTGATAAATTGTTTTGTCTTATTTGAGTTGAATATATTTAACTTAGAAGAAATATTGTTCTGTAAATGAAAACCATTTCTTGTACTTGAATTCAGACATGTACCCTCATTTAAGTGCTATTAAGTATTACACTACATATATTACTAGTTGGGTCGCCTGGCTTTGCACTGTCTACCTTGAAAATCAAAGTTGTGTCAAGTGACACATGTTCAACAATCAGGCTTAAATAAAAGAAAAAAAAAATATGCAAGATTTCCCTACCGAATACTGATGACAGATATTAAAATAATTTTAAAAAATATTAAATTGAGAAAGAAGAAACAAACGAAGGATTAAAAAGATGTAACCATGGTAACACAAAATAAAACGCTAATAACTTGAATGCAGAAGAGAAACTCGAACTTGATTTAAAATGGCTTGTAACGTTTTTTTTTATGATTGAAATAGAAGCTTTGATCTTTCCCCCCCCCCCGACCATATATCGAGTTAGATCTGGGGTTTAAAAAAAAGCCGCTCTTTCCAATGGTGTCAAAAAGAAAACTGTGGGGCGATTCCAAATCTAGATTTAAAATCAACAATTGTTAACTTTTTTCAAGTTTTCGAGATGTTCTACTATTGTCACCAGTGAGTGTATTATCAAAGTACATGCATGACTATATAGTTAAGACCCCTAACCCCTTCCTGGAAAAAGCTTCTGTTGTGCTTCTGCCTCTCTTCCATGTATGCATTACACTATTCTTAAAAAATTTTAAATATTGCTAAGTTTTTTTGGTTTTTTTTTGCATGGAAGTTATTGATGTCATTTGATTTGTTTATGCCTTAACACTTAGTTTGTACTTTAAATTATTTTCAGTCTACTTCGGGTAAGCCTACATTAGAGACATTTCACATGGTGAGCAACATCACGAAACAAATAGGAGATCTAATCAGTAGGAAACATCACAACACTTCGATTCTGTCTAATGTTATGGAAGTCAAAGTGGAGACTTCAATGGTCAAAGACCCTGCTAAAGGTATATAAGAGCATTTGATATTTTTTTTAAAGATGGTTTTCTTTTTCTGAAAATTTCGGTATGTTTTCTATTTAAATTTTAGAACCAGTCTTCTTGAAATGTTATGTGATGTTTGCTGTTTAATATTTTAATATCAAATAATTGAATAACATTTTTTGTCAAAATAATTTAACCAGATCCTAAATACAGTAGCTTTCTGACAGCAATGTTTAATTGAATTTCTACTGCAATGTTGCTTTATTTATTTATTTTTTGTTTTGTTTTTGTTTTTCTTTCTTTAGAAAATGAATGTTAGAACGACTTTTTAAATTTCGCTGAAATGTTAATTATTTAATTAAAAAAAAAACAACTTTTTACTTAATTTTTTAGCTTTGTAGCTGCACAAACATTGTATAAAATTATTTCTTCAATTATTCAATTATTCCTCTTTCGTCTACTTCCCGTTTCTTAAATTAAGAGTCTATGAATTTGAAGTTGTCTTTAAAATAATTAACAAGAAATTTGTTCTCTATATCTATATTTTTGAGAAATTTTATTAGAACGGTATTTTTTAAATTTCGTACAAATGTAAAATAGTTCATTTTTTAAAAACATTTTACTTAACTTTTTGACTTTGTAGTTGCACAAACATTGTACAAAATTAATTCAATCCAAAGAAAGCCATTGTTACTTGTTACGTTTCTAAAAGTCAATTATAACTTTTAACTCTATTTCGCTTTCCTCTACTTCCCGTTTCTTAAATTAGAGTCAATAAATTTGAGATTTTCCTAAAAATAATCAACCCGAAATTTGATCTCTTATCTATATTTTTATATCTATGTTTTGTTTTATAAAATCAGTTTATGAATAATTTCCGTGTTCACAATGTTCACAAGTTCGCATTTTTCATTCCAGTAATCTTTGTGATATTTAATATAAGAAAACTGCCGCAAAGCGAATTTGCTTTTACGAAACAATTCAGCTCAAGAACTGTTTTTTCCTTTTTTTAAAAAAATTTAGTAGGCTTCCATTGATTTTTTTTACTAAATCATGCTTTATAGCAGCACTTTCCAGGGATACCAGTACAGTCTCTGCCCCAAAACAGAGGAGAGGTCCCCTATTGCTTGTTCTGATTATCTCTAAAATTTAAATTTTGGTACTTACATCCACTCACTGCTTCATATATTCAATAACTTTAATGAAAAATAAGGTAAAAAATTCCTGTTTCTGAACTTCTTTTTTTACAAAGAGAAGCATAACGTGCAAACAGTACTACAGTAGTTTCCTAACGTAGGGCATACCTTTCACGAGGGGTTGCTTTTTTTTTTTTTTTTTTAATTTATTTTTTAGGCTAAGAATGAAGTGTAAAAACAGTTAACAACTATTAACTGTTTTGACCTTCAGTAATGTCTTTTTTTTAAAACTTTACCAATTTTTTTTCTTTTCCTTTTATTTTCATGATGTTTGAATTTTTTTAAAACTAAAATAATGGTTTTTAAGAGTTAGGAGGCATGAAAATTCCCGTTTTGAGTAACACGAGTTACATATTGTCATCTGGGAGGCATCAGTATTTTATAAATGGGTCACGGCCAAACGAAATTTCGAAGACACTGCTATAAATCCATTCTGATGCTAATTGCAAATGATTTCCAGTAACAACTATTTCGTTTTCATTTCAGAAAAAGCAAACTATGTCCCTGTGCTAATAGCCCTGCTGTCGGTTGTGATCTTCGTCTGCGCTGTTGCTGGTATCCTGTGGTACTATAGGCACCGTTGCCGGAAAAAGACGGAACGCAGTCCGAACAGCAGTTCCCTTCCTCGGTCTTACAGCACCAAGCTGGATCACACCGAAGAGAAAGCGAACAATGAGAACAATTTGTGTCGCTACCACAACGCTTTCCAGAACCCAACCCGTGACCAGTGCTCGTACACACCTGCTGGATCCTCGGAAATGATCGATTTCGATCCAGACAAGACTGACTTACCAAAAAAAATTTACAAAAGTAAATTGCCAGATACTTACGTGAACTCTACCATATCTAGTGAAAAAGACTGCGAAAAGAACAATACGCTACGGAAACTTTCGAACCATATGAAAAGCAAAGCAACAGGTGTTGTCATTTAGCGCCAGCATTTGTTCATATTCATCATATATTTATTTCTAAGAACCTAAATGATTCCTATCACTACCATTCAACATTCAGTCACAGTCATAGTTACAGACGAATTTTCACGGTGGACTTAGATTGCTAAAATCGGTACTTAAAAGAAATTTATTAATGTGATATTACATTTGATGCACTATGTCCTACTGAACGTATAACATTGCCTTTTTTTCCCCAAGGGCTTGAACTTCGGTTGGTGAATATGAAGCGATACATGTAGTTTTGAACTTTATTTACGTATTGCTTATAAGAAATGTACAGTCATATGTATTTTTCGAAGTGTTTGCAATTTTCAAATTTCTATTTCTGTGTTGTATAATTCGTTTTCCTGATTGTTGCATTCAAAAAACTGAAAGTAGGGCCAATTTTTGTGATATTTGTATTTAAATCTGTGTAAAGTTTTTAATATCCGTTTCTGTAATGATTATTTGTGGTTATATTGAAGCACTATATTTTTGGTGAAATAGTTTTGGAATACTTTAGCTTATTGTGTATGCAGAGAACATTATCATGACAGTTTTTGGATGATTTTTTCATCAAACAAATGGAGTAAAAATCAAATATTCTGGATTCAATCCATGATACACTTCAATAAGCAATTGAAACATATACTGGTACATGCTTACTCGAGATTTTTACCAAGATATAACGATGTATAAATAAAGGTTTAAATTTAATGTTAAATTGAAGAATCATCTCTATTTATAGGGTCCGATTCTTAACTAACCCGTTCTTAAACTTTAAGAAATCCAAAAAAACATTACCAGTACTTTTTTATATCATCAGTTCAATGTATATATCCAAATATTCCTTATTTAAAATTTCAATCAATATCAGCAAAAAAATAAATAAAGAAAGAATGAAAGGGGCAAACCAGTTAGAAGTCGAGGTTGTCGGTTTGAGGGAGGAGGAGGGTGCGAACAGAGGACTCAGACTCTTGCTGAGCCTGATTCAGGCACTGTCCATTTATTGCTCATTGGCATGCTAAGAAAAACCACCTGAGGAAGATTGATAAAAAACAGAGGTGAACTTTTGAATTATAGTCATAAATGTAAATAGAACGTGAGAGAAATTAGGTCAAATGAATTGCCTGATAACAAATGTTTTCAATTAGTGTATAAAAATAATTTCAAAGGAGCTGCAAGAGTTTTATTTTTAATGGTAAAAATAGTTGCGTGATAAATTGCATTTCAATGTGCCTTAGATTTCCTGTTAACACCTAATTGACGATGACGGGTCGAAGTTTTACAGCTTTTCCTGGTTTCCGAGAATTCTCAAAGATTATTAAATAAACATGCCCGTATGATTTTAAAGCGTTATATTTTTGTTAAATCAACACCAGTCATTGTAATGTTTTATGAAGGTATTTATTAGCATGTCTAATACAGGTGTCCTTCGTATAACACGGTTAATTCGTTCAGTGTAGTATCGAAACCGTGTTATACGAGACTTCTTTTAAAAATAACATTTTTACTTCTTTTTAATACTAATTATGCATGCGCATGAGAAAAATCAGGTTAAGATGTATCGTGTTATATCGAAACCGTGTTATACGAGACTAAGAAATAATGTAAATCAAGGGATGTGTACTGTGTTGTATCGAAACCAAGTTTCATAAAAACAAAGTAAAGTATTAGAGTTATTAGCAAAAATTAATAGAATGTATTAAACAAAAATGAAATACCATCTTTTATTAAAAAAAAACATTCCTGTTGCATCAAAACCATGAAGCATTAAATTCAATTTTCGTACCGTGTAATATTGAAACCGTGTTATATTAATCGCCAATTTGTTACCGTGTAATATCGAAACCGTGTTGTAGAAGTACCGTGTTATACGAGGGACGCCTGTACAGTGTACATGACGGATAATACTCTAACTAATCATAAGCAAAACAACAAAATGACACAAAATGGAAAAAGAGCCAATGTGCTAAACATTTCGTACATTGTTCCGGAGCAAAAGCAAAAATCTGCGTTGACAAGTCATACTGGAAAAACGGAAATTTGCGTAACCCACCCGTTTAATGTTAACACTACTGCGAATAATTAACCTTTTTTTCCTTAACAAAAGACTCCTAAATCATAGAGAAGCAACAAATTGTCGTACCAGCATGCGGTTTGCACAATAATGCTTCGCAGGGTTACGAATACGTAAAAAAAAAAAAAAAATCTTTCAAATCTGTTCAAAAGCGGTGCTGTACCGCCACGGTAAAAAAAAAAAAAAAAAGCCCAACATAATAGAGGGTGTTATTTTTAGAGGTAGAGAACTTTAGGTTCATATAAAACACAGTTAAATGTTGTTAATTGCCATGAATGTTGCTTTATTCGAAAGATGATTCTTTGCCATTTCTATTTAAATGTGATTTCTGGCATATGGCCACCTCAGCTAGCTCGGAGAAAGTCCAATTGGAAAGTCCAGTTTTCTCACTTTTTGCAGCAATAGAAGTCGTAATAAGGTAGCGAATTTTCTCTTCCAAGGCGTCAATCGTCTGTGGCTTATCGGTGCAGACCGGAGACTCCACATAGCCCCACAAAAAGTAGTCCAGCGGTGTTAAATCGCATGATCTTGCAGGCCAGTTCAAGGGTCCATTAGGCGAAATTATTCGTTCACCGAAAGTTTCTTTCAATAAATCAATTGTGACACGCGCTGTGTGGCATGTTGCACCGTCTTGTTGTCTATTCATGATGAAATGGCAAACCAAACTGAACGCAAAACAAGTGACAGCTAACAAAATGGCACACATATCAAACAGTGTTGCCAACTTAAATTTCTACATCTCTAAAAAAACACCCTTTACAATATACATGCAATATACCAGACAGTCCGGGTATCACATCCAGAGACTGCAGTCTCATTCTCATTAGAACTCATCAGTCTGGATTAGTAAAGAACGAAACTGCAGTCTCTGGATGTGATTTCCGGGCTGTCTGGTATGTCGTATGTGGTTCTGCCTTGGTACTGTATTAGGAGCGGTAACTTACTGCTGACAATATCAAGTGTTTAATCATTTTATTAAACAGAAAGCATTAGCTTTCATTGCCAGAGTTCAATGTGCGCGCCGTTTGTTGCTCGAACCACATCTCAAGTTCATCCCATATTCTACACAGCATGGACTGCAGAACAGTTTGCGCAACTCGATTACACTTGGCTGCCGTGCTAAGCACAGATGTGGTACCTGCACATTATATCGAAATTGAGTTATTGTCACCATGTGGTCGTTAGTAATTTAATTTACCCGAATCTCAAGTTTTTTGGCGATTTGTAAACGCGAAATATTAAAAAAAAAGCTTTATGAAAAATGCCGTAACTGCAAATTTGCTTAGTTTGCTAAGGCAATTTGAACGTAAGTGACAAATACTAAGCCTTTAAAGTGGTATCTGCGCAGTTACCATTTTTTTTCATTCTTCAGTTTTCTCGGAAGACTCCAGAAAAATGGCTCCCTTTAACCGAGGAGATTCCTGCGCTATTTAGAATGTTTCAATGATAATTTCAGGAAGGTTACTGACTTTTAGCGGGAAACATTCCTGTGTTTTTCAAAATGTCTTACTGGCAGAAATTGCGCACATCAGCTGCCCATTATTTTCCAAAAACGTTTCTGAATTGTTTTCATCCCCCAAAAAGAAGTCAGGGAATGCGCATATTTTGTCGACAATTTGTTTCTTTTCTATGAATTTTTTAAATGTGTCTAGGACTTTTTTGGCCTCTTCCATATTTATGTGAATACCTACTTAATTAGACACAAAATAAATAAAATAAAAGCTTCAGCATACACAATCCTGAAATCGACCAAATATTTGTCATGCAAATAAATAATATAAAATGCTCAATACCTCTAACAGATGTTTTAAAAATGCCAATAAATAAATAAAATTAATTTTTTAAACCTCTCGAGTTAAAGGGTTACAAAACGCTTTAATTCACAAATACTACGTCGGGTGTTTATCGGTGAATATTTTTCGCACTAATGAATGTTCATCGCACATTTTTTTTTTTTTTTTTTGTATGTGTGTGTGTTCAAATTATTTTTTTTATGCTTGTGATTTCTCTAAGCATAAGTTTAAAGACCTAAGGGCCATATATATTTTTTTTTAATCTTATTATTTTTTTTCGCTTCAAACTTTGAACAACTTAACCCTGGATCTTATATTTATTATTTTTGCAGTTGGGAATATGTATCTAGGAAAAAACGGTTGTGAAAATAGGGGTTTTACAGGTTAAATAGTGACACGCTGTATACATGCCTCCAGTTTATAACTTCGGTGAATAGTCCTTTTACATTTAGGTAAATGAAATTTTTTTTAAAGTTACCTTATGAAAAAAGAAAAAAACAAAACAAAACGAGTTCGAAACAGTCACCTCGCATAACTACGAACCGAGAGATCTGCTTTACATGTCCTGGAAACTTTACAATAAATCTTATTTTGGAATGGAGTTTGAAAGTCTCTTCACGTTTCGTTAGATGTTAAGAATATCGTCAAATCTTTTTCCTCTCAAAGCGAGATTGAGTCATGGAAATAGGAAGAAGTCTGAAGGATTGAGATCTGGCGAGTATGTTGGATGTTCAACTTGCACCACTCTCTTTTTTTTTTTTTTTTTGTAAAGAACTTGAAATTTATCTTTTGTTCATTTATTTTCTTGTTTTTAATTAAGAATCAACGCACTAAACAAGCACTTTGTTTTTTACTTGCACTTTATTTCTAATTCATCACTTGATGATATATTATAAACATTTTAACAACTAAATTGTTTCTCAGTTACGAAAGTGCTTGTTTTCAAACACAAAACACAAACGATGCCCAACTGAACAACGGCGGGGACAGATGGTCAACACCTGTCGCTACGCCTTGGCAGTGTTTTGTTTGGACAGTGTCGGCCGTTCTGACTTCATTCACTGAACCTTTGTGTCAGGGTTTGTCTATCCATATTGTACATCCAGTTCAAAACCGTCATATGAGCAAATATTTAATTTTTGTTTTTCTGGTGGTATTGCAGCGCTAAGATGTTGGTCTTAGAAACAAAATTTTGCCACAAAAAGATTAGTTTTATATTAAAGCGTATTTGCAGATATGACAGCATGTAGTTCTGCCTATCATTCATTCAAAGTTAATTTATTTCCTTCTACGACAAAATTATTTAGTTTGTTGATGTGGCGGTATTGAACTGGATACTGGATGCCCGATATATCGATTCAAAATTTCTGAAATGAATTTGAAATGTTAGTGCTTTTTTTACCATTGTTTTTTATTATTGGTGTATTTGCAAACAAATACGAAATCTCAAAACATAGAAGGATTTTACTCTGCCTGTTCACTTATTCCTAAAATTTGATTTTATTTCTAATTCATCACTTGATGATATATTATAAACATTTTAACAACTAAATTGTTTCTCAGTTACGTTTTAATATTTTTTCCCCACGGTTTATAATATTTCATACCTTGGTTTGTAGCAAAACATTTAGACGACAAATACCTTGATGCCCCCCCCCTTCCCCATCCACACACACACTCACTTTCTTGGCTTTCAAAGCCATAATATGCAGATTGGTTTGGTGCCATTTTGACTCAATGTGCAATGTCACACCGTTTAGAACATTGGTGATCAGAAAACATATAATGCAGGAGAGATCAATTTGAGATTATCTGCCAGCCAATGTCAAAAAAAGAACGAAAAGGAAAAACGAAAGAAGAAGAAAAAACTTACCGCCCAAAATTTTGCTAGATACCCAGATTATCTAGAAATGACAAGGTGAAATTGTGTAATACGAATGCGGTTATGAAAATTGAGTTATGCTTAGTCAAAGTTCTCATGTCGTGTTTTTTTTACTTATATTGGAAAATTATTTGTAAATATGTAAATAAACTGCTGTTGCCTAATTTTGGTTATTGTTTACTTTATTGATTTCTTTCAATAGTAATATTAATCTTAAATTTCTGAAAGAGAAAATACATAGGGGAGACTAGGGACGCTTGACCAAACGGGAGGTTTGACCACCCCGTCACACACACACACACATTTCCAGATTCAAATACGTTTTTAACTTGTGAGCACCGGAGGGCAGCATAATTTTAAGTCAAAGCAAAAGCTGTTTCCTTTTTTTAGCCAATTTGAAGTGCAATTAAAAAGAAATCACGAGTAATAGCTTTTTCACGCAAAAAAGTAAAACTTTTCGTTGAAAATTCATCTCCTTTGTGCGATTTGCCATTCACTTTTACAGCAGTAAAATGCATTTTTTATGTACTTTGTTTAATGTGCAAGCCTGTATACTTACTTTTAAATTCACAATTTTTTTTAATACGTTTTTCATTTTCTAAAATGGCTATTAAGGGAGGTTTAACCCTAGTCAGTTACGGGAGGTTTGGACCGGGTCAACCTCCCCATTTAATTTCGTTTGGTGGTGTAACAGTTTTAAAACAATGTATATTTTGTTTGTTTTAAGTAAGACTGAGTTTAAGATCCTTTCAGACGGAATTTTGAAATACTTAACCAAAAATGTTTTTTTTTTTTTGTTTTGTTTTTGGTAGACAGTGTACTATGGTAAAGAGCATCTTATAGACAAAATTTCAAGTTTATAGTTGAAAAATTAAAAGAGTTATGACACGTCCAATAATCCGGACAAATATTATTGAAATACTTATTTCAGATTTAAAAAAAACGATGAAACATCAAACAAACTTCACTGTAAAATATTTTCTAAACAATAATAAAACATAATGTAAGCATTTGAAATAATTAATAAAAGATTATATATTTTTAAAAAATAAGAAAAAACCCTCACTTTTGCGACGAGAATCCGTGGTTGGGAAAATGAGCCAGTCCCATTCTCCCAATCCCTAATTCTTAATGTTGTCAATCCCAAATGAAATATTGCAGACTATAAAGAGTTAACTAGGAAAAAATCGAGAAATTTGCTCAATTAATAAACGATTAGCAGCTGTCTAAAGTTCATGTCCGGTATACCAGACGCCACGTCTGAAAGGGTTAATTCTAATGAAATAAATGTCGTTGCTCTTAAACTGTAATTAAAGTCACTTTACATATAGATAATAGTCATTTGAAACACTTCCTGTTTGTGAATAATTCTGATCAAACTAAACAAGCAGAAATTTGCTTTTCTTCTTTGCTTAATACACAGGGTGATTAAAATTAAAGTTCCACTTTCAAAACGCTGTAAAAATAAAACCACTGGCCAGAATGACATCAAATTTGAACGGAATATTATCGAGGAAGGGGGAAAACGTATAGCAGAAGAAAAATAAATAGTTGGAATTTTCAGCAATAGATGGCGCTGCAAGTGTCAGAATATATAAATCAAAACACCTGTCTTGCGCACGACTCATTGAAGTTATAAAAACGCCAAATACACGTTTTTTTTTCCTCATTTCGCATCTGAGAAGTTCACTATGACTGTCTCATTGAAAGACCTGACCGTCCCGAACACCTGATCTTAACCCGTGTGACTTCTGGATATGGGGCTATCTGAACGCTGTTGTGTTCAATGCTCCGGTTGTAAACTTTACTGAGCTGAAGGCATGCATCGCGCAACACATTCTAAACGTGACCGGGAAACACTTCAATCAGTCGTGGAACATGCTGTTTCTCGATTTCAACTTGTTACAGAAAACGGGGTACATCATACGGAACATCTTTTGCGCCAGTCTTACGAAAATTAAAGACCGATTTGAATTTTACTGATGCTTTTTATGCGGTTTTCGGCCTCAGGACAATTAAAAACCGATTTTTCCCATCCGATGTGTTATGACCTTCCCGTGTTGGATGGGCTTACTTAACTAACAGTATCACTCCTGTACCCTCGTGCACGCCAAGTAGTACGGTGTTTTAACGTATAGTTTACACCTTAGGTAATATTTAATGATTTATTTGTCATTTGTAGTCGACCACTATTAAATTATGATGCTTACAGCGCCATCTGTTGCTAAAGAGTTTAACTATTTATTTTCTTCTGCCATCAAGTTCCCCCCTTCTTCAATAATATTCCGTTGAAGTTTGACGTCATTCTGACCAGTGGTTTTATTTTTACAGCGTTTTGAAAGTGTAACTTTAATTATAATCACCCTGTACTTATCACTAAGATATTCAACTCATACAGGCCCTTATTAATACAATTCACAACTCCTAACACCTGAACAGCTGCGCTCATTTGCCCATTGCAGGACCTAGAAATGTTAAAGGAGGTAGAAAACGGAGCACACTTAGAATTTTGACTGACACTCCTGTCAAAGCTAAGATAGAAAAAATGCACAATATGAAAAGAGTAAGAAAATGTCTAAAAATATTTTTAAAAAGCAAACAGTAAAACGAAGATTACATTTTTGTTCAAACAATGAGTAGAAACCTGAAATATTCTTATGCTACACATTAAATACACATCCAGCTCAGTCATTTCCATGGGCGTCGCGGCCGGGGGGGTCCAAGGGGTCCGGACCCCCCCCCAATATTTGAGGACCGAACCCTCTCAATATTTGAAAATCGGACCCCCTCGATAATTGTCAAGATGAAATTCATTATTTTGGGGAAATTATTTTTGCTTTGAAGACTTTAAACAGTTGCGTAATATATAATTTACCATGTTTAATTCGTATCAAATAAAACGAAATGAACATCGAAAAAAAAATGAACTAAAAAAAACAAAATATGTGATGTGTATAGTGAACGGAAAGTCGGAAAGTGAACTTCATTGACAAATTATTGCTCTGCTCTACGCACACTAGCTTTAGTGAAGGCTGCTAGAAAGGGGATACCTTCTCCCGAGTGCAATGTCAACCATCCATAGTCGAGTCTCCAGCGTATATGCACCCCCCCCCCTTTTTTACGACTCTCGTGCTAATAAGTCAACAGACGTCAGACGGGGATCTGAGCTTCTGCCCCTTTCTTTCTTATCTCGTTTCTCGGCGCTTCCAGGTTTCTGTTTCAAGTTTTGCAGTGTTTGTTTCGTCGATTCGGTTAAATTTATAGCGACCCCGATGTTTCCCAAACAAAATGAGACACCAGACTTCTTTGGCGGTTTTTTGCAGCTGGTAACAACACCCTGGTCAAAGGATGCACAAAAATTTAGAAGACCACTTAGCTGGTCAAAGGTTAAGTTTGGGGTAGAAAGGGAAAGGAGACGTGTCATTGTTTGACATTATTCAACACGTGGCTTCAAAGTACCTTACCGAAGCGCGGTTTCTCAAATGTGTTTGCGGCATCTCAAATTTGACCAAAAAAGCGTTACGTTACAGAAAAAAAAGAGGAGGAGTCTAAAAATTAACGTGCAATTTCAAAAGCAAATCGTAAGCCAGCATAACGATGGATACTGTGATGTCACTTCCGATAGACCAACGAAAAAAGAAGCGCAAGATGACCAGAAAAAAAAAAGACAGAAATAAAAGGACGTTCCGACAAAAATAAAGATAACTTCATGTGGTCTTTTGGTCTCCTTGAGAGTAGGTGACCTGAAGAGCGCTCCTATTTTGGTAAAAATGCTTTATTGTTACATATTCGATTACGAATATGGAGAGGTGGCTTGAAATGGGAAAATGTAGCAAACCTTCTACATCAAATGAACCTTAGCAATTTTTAACAACTGAATCATCATCAACATCCACGGAACCATCTTCAAAAAATCAAAAGATCGTGATAGGTAAGTACCATTCTGTTGAGTGTAATACATGCAGGGGCTCCCCGATTTTATACTATTCAGGTGGGGTTACTTCTCGATTTTCCGAATGAAATTCCTAATTACCCACATCACTACATCAAATGAGAATATCTTTTTAATGCAATATTTCGCAAAAAACTACTCGAAATTTGAAGATTCGTCAGAAAAAATTTTCTAGGAAAGGAAAGTTTATGAAAGTTCACAGTGACCTCTTATCGAGTAGCCCCTGAATGCCTGCTAATCAGGTATGCTTTACAGTCAATATTTTGACATTATGAGTCCTATGGGAGCTAATGCGTTCAACTTTCTCTCTCTCTTTTTTTTTTTTTTTTTGAAATGTTTCAACTTTTATAAATTTTAATGGAATAAATAATGCTCCTTTTAGTTATTAAAGCTTAACAGAAAATTATCCATTAATAATCCTGCTTTACTGAACAAATTTTATTGAAATAACCATTTTAAAACTTATTGTCACGTGTCAGAAAAAAGCAGTTCATTTCTCTATCTCTTCCTCATCGTCCGCTGATCAGAATTCAATTATACACCAAATGCTGTTTGTTCTCTGTGTAGGCCAGTACTTTTCAATCTGTGAGGTGTGCTGTCACTTAAAGAGGATCAGGAGGGGCACTTTCCCTGCTGACTTTGAGAAATTAGAAATTAATGAAATAACATGGGCATGGTTTTTGTTGTTTTTTGGTTTCATATGCATTGAGTGTATGGAGGATTCAACAAAAAAGCAAAATTCTGGTGCATTTGTTACAAAAATCCTGAAAAAATTATGAAAATACTTTAAAAGGTAGCATTATTAAAATATGATATTATGAGAGCTTAATTATTTGTGTCTTATTTTATTTTTGTAGTTGTGTTTTTCGTGGGTT